>NW_015090800.1:1568875-1584505 GCF_001431845.1 Calidris pugnax | reverse complement strand
TTGTTTTGTTTTGGTTTGGTTTTTTTGTGGTTGGACTCGATGATCTCAGAGGTCCCTTCCAGCCACTAAGATTCTGTGATTCTGTGATTTTCTTTCTGTGTATGGGTGGCATTTCTGCAAAGGAACAGCTTGATCGTTCTTTGAAGATGCAGCCCTGCGTCAGGGTGTGGTGCAGGATATCAGTTCTGTCAGGTGCTTCGCAGGGTATTTGATATGACTCAGCCTGTCACGGAGCTTCTCGGTGTGTAGTGGGTGCAGTGTACACACTGCAAAGATTGCTGGCATGGCAAGGAGGGAAGATGTCATCACTCTGTCTCTCCTGGTGCCGCTGTTGGGAGTGGCTGGCACCTGCAGTGGTGCCAAAGAACGTAGTACTGCTGATCAGGATCTTAGCTGGTTTGTCCCTTTTAGTTTCTGCCTCACAAAAGATAATATCAATTTGGGGTTTTTTGTGCTTCACGGTAACGCTACAGAAAGAAGTTCTGAATCACAGTACAAATGCTCTTTTAAAAAAAAATAAATATATATATTCTGTCCTTCACATATCCACAATATTTTGTAGGTGCATGAACAACTGGGAAGCTAAACTTCAGAAACAGAAGGATTACATTTTCCTAAAGATGTCTGGTTTCACAGATGTCTGGGTCGCGTGGTTTAACTGCTGAGAGACACGTACGTGCAAATTGAGAAAGTGGGTTGAAGGAGAGGAGTACTTTCCATATAAATGGATTTCTGAGGCTTCTTCCCTTGGTTCGCTTTTTCTCAGATTTCAATCATTTTGAAAAGTAAAGTAGCACTGGATAGGCTCCAACTTTCCTTCAACATTACCTTCACTAACTTTGGATTGTAGGCTCCGTAACTGAGCTGGTTTTGAAGCTTCATTCAACTCTATCCTGTATTTTGTTTGGCGCTGACAATTCAACTCAGTTCCTCGTTTCTATCATCCACAAAACAGCTCTCTGATTTCTTGTGATTACTGAGACACAGATCCATGTTCATATAAAACATGAGCAGAATATAAAAGAAATGCTCTTTATACGTTCATGTCTATTTTAAGGACTTATGTTACCATCACTATTAAATGATATGTAAGTACAATAAATTAGAAGTGATCTTTGTCTACATGTATTGTTAACATAATGCATGGATGCAGAAGCAGCTGTGCTAAATCAGACCAAAGACCAGTCTAGGGCATTCTGGTCTCCAGTGGTGACCAACACCAGTTGCCTAGGGCAGACAATGAGAATTGGCTAAGCATCATGATACTGTGCTACTCTTCCAAATTCCAGTAATCTGAAGCTCGGAGACTTCTGAGACAGAATTTTTTGGTTGAAGTGCCCTCTTGCATTTATCTTCTAATTTTTTTTCTAAACAAAAAGTGATTCCACATAAACATTCAGCTTTCAGAACATCCTGTACAAAGGAGATCCACAGTTCAGACCTGCATTTTATCATTTCTGTGTACCACAATTTACCACTTTGTTAGCGATACCGTAAAAGAGACCAAGAGTGTCCAATCACTCAGAATTTTGGATGCTTCTTTTGCTGGAACTTCAGTTTTCAGAGTCTTAAGAAGAACCTGAATTCCTTCTGCAGGCAGGTGCTTAGCTTTGTACAATCTTGGGCTTGGAGATTCTAAATTATCCTTCTTCTCAGGGTGAAAAAGCAACATCTGTCCTGGTTAAGCTGAAGCTCACGTTTGCAAGTATAAAGAAATGAAAGTCATTTGAGGCACTACCTCATTGCCTGGGTTAGAAGCCAGCGTCACAGAGCTTAGGGAGGGGTATCATGGCCCATCAGATCAAGCCCTGTTTTGATGCTTTAAGTTAGAGCTCTCTTTGCAACTTTCTGAAACTTCTGCATTGTTTTGTTCACTACACAGTTAAATATACAATTTAATAGATGTTTCTTGTTCTATAAGCATGTCTCTACACCTTAGGCTCTTCCCCTTTGCAGACACATCTCAAGGCAGCCAAATGATAACATACTAATTTATGCAGTGGCAAGGAAGAACTTTCATAAATTGGAAACACAACCATGGTACATTTTACAGATAAATTCAGTAGCAACTTTACATCTAGTCCTTGCAGCAAGCACATTGATTCTTACAGCCCCAGAAGCCAAGGCTTAAAAAAACAAATCAAAAAACAATGAATGTTTCTTTAATCAATAAAGACAGGATGGAGAGGGTGGCAAGGGGAAGTGCAGAATAAGATTTTACACTCTTGGTTTTACCTCTAATTTCAGGGAAGGGTGATTATAAGCCATTGTTAATTTTCCCTAAGGCAGAAGGTATAGAGCTGGTCCCTCCTACTCAGCACTGCTTTTTGGTGCCCTGTGCATTTTACCATTAACTTCACTTACTGAGTTTGGTGAAAAGCCAAGCTTTAGTGGAGTTAGAGCTTTCTATAACTGTATCTACTTTACACGGCACGCCAGCCAGGGAAATGACACCAGTATACTTGTTTATCCAGAGAATTTGCTTGATGAGGGAAAGAAACCAAAGGCAGTGCTAGAAGTGCCATCATTTATGATGTATTGCTAACATGCTAATGTTTTGTGTATGCATAGGACTGCACTTGCAATTTTTTTTGTCAGGTTATTTTGCTGTTCAAATTATGAATGCCAAAATATATTCATTAACTGAAATAGAAGAATGTTTGCTCCAACCTTGTTTTTCTGACACATCTAGAGGACGCTTGCTGACCTGTGAGGACCTGTGTAGCTACGAATCAGGAAATGCAACCTTGTTTTTCTGACACATCTAGAGGACACTTGCTGACCTGTGTAGCTACGAATCAGGAAATCGAGCTAGAATCAGGAAACAATCACCAAAGTAGTTATGTCATGTTCCAGTATTGTGCGTGGCTGCAACCATTCTGAAGAGAGAATTTTTATCAGTAGAGGTGAAGGCATAACCTCACTGGTAGGCTTAGCAATTTTTCCTAGAAACTTTCTGCTAAATTCTAGCTCTCTCAAGGCAAGTGCATAGAAAAGGACATTCCTTTAAAATCACACACCAATTCAGAGGACTTTCAGATCAGACATTATGGTGTCAGAAGGGTTTTATGCTACCTTACTGAAATCCCCTCTATGGAGCAGGCAGAGTAGGGGAAGCTATGACTCCTCCTACCTCTCCTTGACCAGAGAAGATGCCCTTTTGGTTATAGCATCCCTCAGTCTTTGACTCTCACAGTACTAGTGTTGATTTTCAAGTTATGTAGTGCAGTAGCTATTGAGTTTCAGAGATTAGGTTATATACCTATCGAAACTCCCTTTCTAGCGCATAATTGTAATGAAATGTGATAGCTTGAAGCCACAGTTTGTCCTTACACCTTTGGAAGCCAAATTGATTTTAGAAGTGTTGAATCAGGTTATCATTGTTTTAATAAAAGCAGAATGTGAACTGTTCCCTGAGAGTCCACAGCAGAGTGCCCAGCTAGAGCATATCTTGACTATTTGCGTCTTAGGTGGTTGAAAAGGCAGTAGTTGTATATCAGCGTGGAAAGTAAACAGGAGCTTAGGCAAAGAAATAAGAGCAAGGCAACAGTCTACAATTAATTTGTTACTCTGACATACAGAACACACTGCTGAGAAAGCTTTAAAACTTCTTTGTAATTACATACATGAAATTTAGTGATAGCTTATGAGGAGATGTATGCATTGTTAGGAATAGACAACTCTTCATTGTAAGCATCATAATGTGTTTAAATCCTTTTTTTTTTTTTTCACTGCCTTTAACCATTTTTAGCTTTCTTGGCAGTGCCTTGATACGGCAGGCTTTCTGTTCATAAGTGTGCAATCTAATCAGGAGGCTAAACCTGTAAATAATCAAGTTTTCCATGTTTTGTTCTTTTGTTTTAATGTAACAGAGAACAAAGTTTGCGGGGGGAAGAACCTTCTAGATCATGCAGGCTTCAAATGGAAAACTGCTTTTTATTAATTTCTTCTTCTTTTCTCCTAGGATATGGTTCACCATATGGTCTCTATGACATCTTAACTTATTACTAGTTGTTTTAGCCAGAATTTCCGGTAGAAAATCTATGTAAGCATTACTTAAAGTATTTTTTTTTTCTATAAATAGTACAGATCCATCTGCCGATAGATCAGCTGAAGCAATAGCTTATGTATCTGACCATGGGCTTTGCAGTGGGGCAGCCTTGGGAAGTGGGGAGGGTTCACACGTCTTATCACAATGAGGAGTGAATATATTACTCTTTTTCAACTGAAAATTTTGAAAATCCAGTGTTCTTTGTACTAATGGTATTTGTTATCTTTCTGTACTTTCTTTTAGTCCTTGCCATTTTCTAATCTTCATACACTCACACAGTGTTTTCTTTAGAAGCCCTCAGAGGAATGAAAAAAGTCACCAACAGAAAGCAAATAGCCCTGCTAATTTTATCTGTGTGCTAAAAAGGAACTCCTTAATTATTATTCTTTAAATTTCTTCTCTCTTCCTGTCTAGTTCCTTTTAGAATACTTAAACCGCTGCCCAAAACTTACCTGTCTATTCTTTTAAACAAATCTTCTGTACTTTCTGTCCTGGCCCAGTTGCACCTGTCTGTGACGTGATACCTTTTACTACCTAGTGGGTTTTTTTGGTTTTCAATTGGTACTTTCATTGCAGTGGGTTTGCTAGCTCAGCCTTCCTTGTTTATTCGAGACTTAATAACACGCATTTCATGATAGCAAAGTCTTTCTTTTTTGAAAATGCAACAGAACTTAAAATGTGAAGGGAATTGCAGAAGTATATGGCATGTCATAAGGCTCTAACTTAAATGATGGTTTGTGAAAGGCTGTTCTGTTCTCTACAGAGATCCTCACATGCTAGAAAATATAGTGAACTGTACAGTTCCATTTACCTGAAAAATATCTTCCAGTATAGGGTTATTTGAGACAGTGCAATAAAATTAGGATAATAAAACTTTTAAAAATGAAATGCACATCTATTTCTCATTTACAATCAAGTCACCACTGGCAGATGCTCAACCCCCCAGAGAATTTCACATATCCACAGGATGCCTCAGCAGTGCTTAGTTTTCTGTTTGAATCTGATTTAGCTGAAAGGTACAGATAGACAAATAGCTCCCTACTGGCTATCTATATGAAAAGAATCAAAGACTGTAAGTTGTTATTACTTCTAAAGCAAATTGTAATCTATGCTCATCCAGCTCAAAATCCAATTTTTACAAAAACCATCTTAAAGTCTCAAGAGAGACCTAACAATCTTACAGCTCCTTAGACAGAAGTTATAAAATGGGTGGCTGTCAATCATTGGCATCATGGAGGGAGGGAAGAATAAAAAAAAGCAAAAGGGATTTTGAGGTTAAATAACCAAGGTAATCAGTTTTATAACTTAAGGTTGTGTGATGAGCTGTGAAGGGGAAATACTCATTATAGCAAGCCCTGGAATTCAGCTGTTCTGTAATATCCAAACTATGAAGCCGTTTTTCTTAGGCCTAAAGTGATTTCTCTTGCATTGAGTCGCAGAGCCAAAAAAATCAATTAATTGTGGCCTCTAATCAAGACTAATTTATGGATTAGTGAAATCAGATTTGATGCAACACTCGAAAGTTTGCAAGATTATTCACTGGAAAAACCCCTCTAGCTCTAATTAATTACCAGACTACAAGATGGCATAGTTTCAGGCATGTGAAGGGTAGGATTTTTTACTCAGATCTGCTTCTAGACCTTACCCCGTTATTGGTGTTTTTTCAGATGTATGTAAGAGTGAATAGCATAAGCACCATGTAGTACTGTTTGAGTTCTTAAGTATTTGGTGCAGCTCTAGTGTTTCTGAGGACGTTAAATGTTAGCTTAAATACAAATAGAAGGCATAAACCATATTTTTCTGTTGTACATGTGGCCCTGAACAGCATTAAAATTCAGGAGAGTGATGGATATTGCATCTGGGGCACAACAAATTGTCAGGTAGTTAAAAGAATGTGTTAACTACCCGTTCTTTCAAAAAGATTCAACTCAGCCTCAAACTGACCCCAAGATTTACAAATTGAAGGAAACAACATAGTAACCAGGACCAACAAATTACCACAATCTCATTCAAGAAGAGTGACAAGAGCCATGTTTCCTGAAAGAACCTAACCCATAGATTTTTCACCACAGCACCTATGCGCTTCAGCTCATCATTATTCTAATCATATCTTATAGACATTTTTGCTAACTTAGATATAGGCCCAGTTATGACTTACAGCAAATTAATTCTAAACAAATCAAATGTTAGCTGATGAATTTTCTGGAAAGGTTGGGATTAAAATAATTTTATCATTTTTTGTTTATCTGGAAAATATAGGAGTTTCTCTCATCATAGCATCGCATATATTCAAATGTTGGCTGCTAGTAAGGACAAGCAGTAACAAAATAATAACATTTTTCTGCTTGACTGGTGCCAGTATAGAGCATATTTCACTGCTCAGTAACCTGTTGAACTAGGCGAGAAGGGAAAGGGAAAGACTAATTTCCATATTATCTGCACATGCTTGGCACGCAGGCCTTTGGAGCAATTGCATAATTAGAAGATAGGATGATATGAAAGGGATTAATTTTTTTAATATGCAGTCCTCTTTCAAATATGCTTTGTTCTAAATAGCCATGTGAATATTAAAGTAACAACTTCATATTCCTAATAGGTTGCCTGGAATAAATAAATAAATAAATACTCCTTGCAAAATAGGCTAATTCGGGCCTATCATGATAATTTATTTATAATGTATTCCCTCTCTCCCCATCAAGGCCCTCTCACCATTATACAAACAAACATAAACTGTATTAAAAACATCATCAAATATGTACCATAACAGACAAACAAAGTAATAAAACCAGACCTGAGCCGCATTGTTAAACGGGGGTTTGAAAGTACTACAGGTTTTTGCCGCACAGAGCGAGGTCTTTCAAGTAGGTCCAACTTTTAGCCATTTTTTTTTTTCAGAATGTCCACATTTTTATTTTGATGACCTGTAGCTAATTCAGTGATCAAAGAGTTACATATTGGTTTCCTTCAATTTTATTGAACTTAAAAGGTGAAGTTTAGAGCTGCAGGTGCCATTTTACTTCTGAGCTCTTACCCTTACAATTTCTTCTCTTTCTCATTTGATAACAATGAGCGGCCATTGCCGCAAATGCGGGACTGTCTCCCATGTTTCACTTCTGATTTATATTTCTAGTGGATATATTGCTGATAAAAGGTGCTGTTAGCCAAGCCGGGAAGAATCATAGAATCATAGAATCATTCAGGTTGGAAGAGACCCTTGGGATCATCGAGTCCAACCATCTACCCTACTCTACAAAGTCCTCCCCTACACCATGTCCCTTAGCACTGCATCTAAACGGCCCTTAAACACAGCCAGGGATGGTGACTCCACCACCTCCCTGGGCAGCCTGTTCCAATGCCCGACCACTCATTCGGTGGAAAAATTCTTTCCTAATGTTCAGTCTAAACCTACCCTGTTGGAGCTTGAAGCCATTCCCTCTCGTTCTGTCCCTAACTAGCTGAGAGAAGAGACCAGCACCAACCTCTCTACAGTGTCCTTTCACGAAGTTGTAGAGAGTGATGAGGTCTCCCCTCAGCCTCCTCTTCCTCACACTAAACAGCCCCAGCTCCCTCAGCCGCTCCTCATACGATTTGTTTTCCAGCCCCCTCACCAGCTTCATTGCCCTCCTCTGCACTCGCTCCAGCACCTCGAGATCTCTCTTGTATTGAGGTGCCCAAAACTGGACACAATACTCGCGGTGTGGCCTCACCAGTGCTGAGTACAGGGGCACAATCACCTCCCTACTTCTGCTGGCCCCACTATTTTTGATACAAGCCAACACTTGATACACTATTTTTGATACAAGAGAACAGTTCTTTTTTGAGTTGAGCTCATAAAGCAGTAATACTGGTGGCCTTGTGACACCTTCTGCCCCACGCCACGGTTCTGATTTCAAAGGGCTTTCTCCAGGGTGAATTGACAGGATAATCTGTGTCCTTTACTCATCATTTTTATGTATGCCTAGACTGCCTCATCAGAAATTTTCAAAAGAGCTTAATAGCCGGATCGGTTCAGAGGGGAGGGATTCACCACTTTCAGTGGGGCAAGCTCTTGCCCTCAGAGAACTGGATCAAAGCCCAGCAGCTCTTTTGAACAACATCTAATTGACGCTGGTGCTGTTTGAAGACATGTTTGCCCCTTTGGCAGAGATGACCACCCTTGCGTCTCTGGCGACAGAAAGGTCTGTATGAACATTTCCAGTTTGCTTCAGAAGATAGAAAAGACTCTTGGGATGGCAACAGACAAGCTTCAAGTACTGCCAGATGGCTAAGGTTGACACCACACAGGAGACGTACACGGAAAAGCACGTTCCTTTCCTTGTGGAAGCGGGGCAGTAGCAGAACACCTCACTGTGAACCAATCTAGGCAACTACTGCGTGCATGAAATTCTTTGTCTATCACAATTAATGCCACAAATGCAACACACGAAAAGGTGGAAATTATTTTTGTGTATTATTTTTTACAAAAGAGGTCCTAAAATCAGATTACAAATATTAAAAGAAACACTGTGTACTTTTCCTCTTGTTCTCTGAGAAGAGAGAAAATGTTAGGAGGCAGTTTTGATCAGTCAGGTTACACCAAAATTTCATTCTTTTTCTTTTTTAAAGAAAAATGTTTTGGCCAGCTGTATTATCCAGCTTTCTTTTCCTGTTATACCATTGCTGATACACCATGTTTTCCTCTTTTATCATTTTTACGGTTGGAGCTCTATGACAAAAACTATATTAGGCTACAGCCATTCTGGTTTCAACCAGAATTTTTGAGAATACTGGTTAAGCTGAATACTCAAACATGTTCCCATCAGAAATGGCTCTTTGACTGACTTGGAGCCTTTCTGGGGGAAGATGTTGAATTTTTTACTGCATTTTCCTTTAGAAAAACTGAAAGAAAACATGCTTTCCATTTCAAAATTACTTCTGTTTAAAAAATATTTTTGTGTTGTGATATGAGCCTGAAGAGCTGACATTGGAATAAATTGTCTGAAATGAAACCTTTTTGTGGGGGAAATTTCAAGCTTTTTTGTTGTTGCTCAGAACAAAAGAAGTCTTCAAGTGACTGTTAAATGTTCCCATGGCACAGAATTTTCCTATTTCAGGCAAGTAGGAGCAGCAAGCGAACATTCATAGCTTGCTTCATATTTCAGTACATATAAAGGAAATTACAGCATATGATCGTTCAAATTAAAAGAAGTATTTGAAGATCAGGTTTATTTTGTGGGTTTTTTTCCCTGTATGACACTCTAACAGTCAATCCAATTAAGCTATCTGCTGTGTGTTTCTTGACTCTTCTTACAGTAAAGCAAATGAATTTATTTTTTTTTTCCCATTCCATTTTGAGAGAAAACCTCAATGT
Source organism: Calidris pugnax (assembly GCF_001431845.1). NCBI lineage: Eukaryota > Metazoa > Chordata > Aves > Charadriiformes > Scolopacidae > Calidris > Calidris pugnax. The sequence goes on along the minus strand of NW_015090800.1, from coordinate 1,575,104 downwards.
TTCTAACATTTTTTTCTAACATTTTATGTCAGTGAGAGTTCAGGAGAGTTGTAGTGGTTCAGTAGCTCTTAATGATATCTATTTGTTTTGCTCTAGTTTTCCAGATCAAGATATTCGCAGAACGGCAGTCCAACAAATAGAAAATCTGTCAAATGATGAATTGTTAGAATACCTCCCACAGCTGGTTCAGGTAAGGAAGAAATTGATAGCCAAGGAAGCCTTCTGTCCAAATCAATAACTTCATTAAATACTTTTGATTCTTCCCGTTTGATTGATACATTGTAAGAGGAATAAATAAGAAAGGCTGGTCAGCTGCTGCAGTGATTGAATTACCAACAGGACTGAGATACAGACTGTTTTCCACTCAGGAGAATGTAGTTGTTTGGCATGCTGATTGAACTTTCCTGTGTACTACAAGAAGGTATTTTCAAGTAAAAAACAAAAATAAAAAATGCACCTGAACAAGAGAAATTTTGCCGTGACCACCAAACCAGGGGCTGGTGGTGGCAGGGCTTCGTTGCATTCAAGGAAATTCATTCACAAATGCTGTTGCAATGAATCAGTTTTCTTAATACCACGTATATGGGGAAAACCATTGTCAGCAGAGAGTAACAGAAATTTGGGTGTAGAAGTCTCTCTTTATAATTGTACATTGCATTTCATTGGAATTTAACGTTGTACAGGTTATGGCCCCACTGCTTCCAAAGCAATTGGGGGGTTTTGTGTATTTTTAAATATATATTTATATAAACGCATGCACGTATATATTCATATCTTTATATACTACAATTATATGCACATGTATGAATATATTTACATAATCTGCTACTGTGAAGCCAGGGAACCTGCACAGCTTTACAGCATTCACACAGTAAGGGATCTTTCACCTCCTGCTCTTTCTGTTTCACAAATAAGTTTGTTTTGCAAACCAGCTAATCAGATAGAAGTTTAAATACAGCATTGATAGTTTTAAGAGGGGGAAGAAAAGCTGTGTATTTCCATATATGTTAATACAGCCAGAATCAGGATGATATCTGCCTGTCTTTGGTGGCAGATACTTGTGTCCTGAAGTTTCTTAGCTCATTGCATTGCTAGGGCATTCTCCATATGGTGGATTGCTTTGTTCAAACTGAGCACTGGGTTCTTTCTGATTAATTTTCTTATAAAGGAAAGACCATAAAGCGAGCATACAAGTGATTCTTGTTATTAATTTGTCTGTTAAGGTACTCAAGTTTGAGTGGAGTCTTGAAAGCCCTCTCGTGAAACTCCTGCTGAACCGTTCTCTTCAGAGCATCCAAGTAGCCCATCAGCTTTACTGGTAAGACATTTTGCCATTCCTACCATAGTTGTTCTCTGTTATAGTGAACTTATCCATGGTCTTATTGGTGACAAACTCTTTTTTTGTTTAAAATCAACAGAAAACCTAGCTTTTTGCTCACTCTTTATTCTCCTTTCAGTACAGGGTATGGGTAAATTGTATAAGAGACCTACTTATCTCTGCCTTCATGCTGCCCCTGGCAGGAGGCAGGAGGCAGCAGGAGAAGTTCTATTAACTTAAGTAAGATACCATTTGTATTTTTCTGCATTTTCTGGTTTGAGCGAAAAATAGTCTCCCTCAAAATTTGCAAGCTCCAAGCAGCATTGGCTTACTTATAAAGTATTTTGTGATTTCCCTCATCTCTCCTGAAGTTGTTACACTTTGACACGCATGGGAAGTCTCTTACCCCTTTGCCTATCAGTCTGATTTGTGATGGTAGAGTTTCCAATAGTTCCTTTTGGTGATGATGGAGATCCTGACAGTAACTGCCATTCACCATACACCCCTACAATATACACCCCTGCGATTGTATTCTTGCATGTGGTAGTTATTCTGTTTGCTATGCTGTTACTTCAAGGCTTTCTGACTAGAAATGTGGCTTTCTGCCATCTGAACGACTGCCCTGTGATCCGAAAATCAAACTGTTGTGGGGTTGTTTTGTTTGTGGTGTTTTTTTTTTTTTTTTTCATGTTTAGTCATAATAGATGAACTGAGCTTTCATTTATAGTTCAACTGGTTCAAACTCCTTAAAGCAAAAGCTTTCCTCCTTGCAAAGGAAAGACAACAACTTGAAATGTAATCATTTGGTTGATGAAGTGTGAGGTTGGATAGAGCATAGATAATACTTTCATACCTGCATGCTCTCTGGAACTGTTACTGCAGGTGTAACAGGATTATGAATATGGTTGTTTCCCTGAAATGAGTAGGATAACAATAACATGCCTAATGAGCGTATCTGTCAAATAAAGAGGAACTACATTTAGCAAGCCATTCTTCTGACAGTGCCTGAGATATGCCTGAGACGATTTCTGCTATCTTGTATTAATCTTAGTCATACTTGGTAAAAACGTCCAGTCTAGAGTTCTTAAATGGGCCTAAAGAGAGAGTCTGTAGTTTTCCTATGCAATTAGAAATGATTTATAGAATTCAGTGGACAGAGGGAACACCATCAGTTTATGTGTATTTTCTTTAACTCATCTCTTCTTCTTAGAAGAAAAATTACTAAGTGTACATGGTCTTCTTCATCTTTACTTTGCAGTGTAGACCTGTGTAGATCCCCATTTTTTCCCCAAATTTTGCTCAAGCTATCTAATATTATAATTTTGGCTCATATATAGCAGATATTCCTTCCTGAATAATAGATATCTGGCACAGTACGATTTTATATGGCAAAATACATTTATTTTGTATATAGCTTAATATATAACATAATTATACGTATCCACATCAAATAGAATCTTTCTCAGTGTTCACTTTATTCTCTGCCTTTCAGCTGGTAGTAGCTCTATTCATGTCATCCAACTATGGATTGTTTTTCAAGCACATTTTCTCCCTGTGTGCATTAGCAATTGGAGATCTCATCAGCTACTGAGTGTTTATTAAATATTTTGATTATCATCTTCCGCTTTGGTTGCAGATAGAACAGTTTACTGGTTTACTACTTTTCTAGATTTGTTTCCAATTACGCATATCCTGAAGCTGCACGTGATTGTAGCCACTTCCTATAAATAATATTTCTAATTCTATAAATAGTGATGTGCTATTTGTCCCTAAAGAAACAGTGTCTTCTACGTGAAATGTGAACTTTAGTTTCCTAGAAGGACAGCTTTTGATTAAATCTTAAAATGAACATGCATAAAATGAACAGTTACACATAAATATGTATGTATGTGTAAATATGTGTATGTATATAAAGCCATACATACACACATATACATTTCTAGAAATATTCGAAGATATTTAACTTTGGGTTTTTCTTATTTATAATATAAAAATTTATTTTCTCATTATTGTTCATTATTTTATTTTGGTATTGTCTTACAAGACAGAAGTGGATGTGGTATTTTCAGCACTGGGATCTTGGTACCATAATTGAGAGAGTACTTTGCCTACTAATACTTAGCACCCACTAACTTTCCTTGTAAACTTGGCAGTCTTAAGAGTTTGCTGCCAGGGCCTCCTCAGCCAAAAAACATAAATATCAGGAGAGGGAAACTCTGTGCTAGCAGATCAGGTGTGTGTATTTGAGTTGGTTTTTGTGGAAGAACCTGTCAATAAACTACCACAGATTACTTTTTTTCTGAGAACAAATTAATCTAATGGCAATGCCTTAGAATATGGCAAAACCTGTGAGAGTGGGGAAACGTGACAGAAATAACATGACGGGAGACGGAAATTACAGCCGCCTCTGTGGCAGTCATCTTTAGAAATACAGTGGCAGAACTATTTATACCTAATGTAAAATAGAGTGGTCAATAGTTTTAGGTTGGGAGGTTGTTTCACTTGCTGGCTGGCTGCTCTCAATTTCAAAAATTGGTAAATTTTAAACAGTTTGACTAAACTTCTGTGTATAGTATATATTTAGCTGCACGAAGTAATTGCGCAAGCATCTACGGGTGCCATTCAATTTAGTGGAAGGAGCTGCTGTACCTCTTTCATTTAGGCTTTTTTTCCCCAAGGGTTTCAATCTAACCTGATGAGAAGTACCACATGCATCTCCTTAAAATTTTTCTTCTTGCATTCATCACACTGTACACTTTTTTCCCTTTGATTACTTTGCTCCCTCATCTTCTTCAGTAGTAAACTTTCTGCCCAACATTTCGATTTACGTAATTATTCATAGTCCTGGTCCAGTATTTTAAAAGGCAGTTTCCCAAGTCATAAATGCTACTTACAAAATTTAACAGTAATTTCATAGTTTATATTAATAAAGCCTTAATTAATGAATAAAAGCTTTCCTTTATGTCACAAATTGAATTTCAGTCCTTATAAAAGTAATGGAAAACGGAGGTTTTCTTCCACTTATTTCTAAAGAGATATTTAAAGAAAAGCTCGATGATTTAATAATGTGGGGAACCCATGTGTGCATGTTCACTCACATAACTTTCTTTAAGAAATGTGATTAGGTAACATTTTATTCTCAAGTGTTGTACTCTGTTTCATTATCAAATTAGCAATCAAAATGCAAGGACTGGTAAAAACAAACTTTAATAACAAGTTTATATTTATTTTTAATTGTAATGAATGAAATTACCATTCCAGTATTAAATAATACAACATTGTGTGCAGTGTAGCTGCCCAAAATAAAACTCAGAAACGAAGACTCTAATGTAATTCAAAAAACTACTGATGTGATTGCAGAACCACAGGGGGAAAGTCAGCTGATTTTAACGTCCTTGTTTTATGTCACTATTTTAAATCTAGAAGCTAGTTGCCAGAACTGGTTTACTGTCAACACTGTTATTTTAATGAAAATATAATTTATAATAGTAATATCACAGTTATTTTAAATTGACTCAATTTCCCTGCACACCAAAGATAAGCAGTTACCCAACAATGATGTACCAGCTCATCACCTTTTTAATATTAATAGTGGATAGTAAATTGTTAACTCCTTTCCATCAAGCAGTGATAAGTTTGTCTGAAGAATTTATTTAAAAATTATGGGACGGTAATTGGCAAAAGTAGGCAGAACAGACCGTTCTTGGGACGCATCTTTAGCTGTTGTAAATCAGGATAGCTTTAGTCTGTTCTTACTTGCTGAAGATTTGTCCCATTACTTCTGCTAATTAGGGTGAAAAGGTAATTGATCTTACACCCTGCGTTTGCTAGGTTTTTTTCTTATCATGTGTGACTTTGCCCCTCTCTAAATCCTTGAGGAGTTTGGGCCACTTGCATCCATCAGTATTTCCATTGGTACTTTTGAATGCACTCTGCTTCCTAAGGAGACTAAAAATTGCTCACGTATACAGTACCAGCACCCATCTACCACTTAAATCCCATTTTAGTCTTATTTCAAGAGTTCCTATCATCCATGAGACGTAGAGAACATTTATCCTGCCCCATTGTCTTCTGTTCACTGATTCTAGTCTTTCCCCACCAGAGATCCTGGGAGGGGAGAAGGCTGGCTCAAGTTTTCCCGTTCCCTGGAGCTGTGCTGAGAAGTTATTAAACAGGTTCTAGCAAAGCAGAAAAGTTGCTCGAGGGGAAGGAAAACCTGCTTTGAGCCCCTTTGGGCCCTTCTGCTTGCTGAAAGTCTCTGTTTATCTCCTTCCCGCTGTGTTTCACACACAGAGGTTGGTTGGGTTTTTTTTGTCAGCTTCTGTGCTGGATTTTTAATCCACCCCTCCATCTCTGGCAACCTGCCAGTCGGTTTCCCACTTGCTTGAGTGCTTTTTTGGGCTTTTAGCTACTTCCATAGGTGGCAGCCGCCAGCGTGCAACGGAAACAGCTGGTTTGGGGCAGCAGGTGGCCAGGAGTATGTCTCACAGATGGTTGCCTTCCACAGGAGGATTGAAGAGCGGGGAGAAGCGTGGTGTCCTCTAAGAGCTGTGGCAGCTGCTTGAAGGTGGTGCAAAGGAGCAGGTTTCATTGTCGTGGAAGAGTACAAGTAAATTTTGGCAGAGCATGAGACTCTGATATGCTTAGCTCAAGAAAAGAAAAAAGTGAAGTGAAATCCTTGCTGAAGGCAAAATGTCCTTTTGTAGCTTGTCTTTCTTAGAGTTTTTAAGCCACTAAAACTTTGCAGAACTTTTCTAGTTTATAGCATTTTTCTACATTTTGACTGACGACCAAAAGGAAAAGGAGTATTCTTCTGTCTTTTTCAGTCCACATCTTGTAGACAAGTAAGAATGTGAGATTATAAAGGGAACCTTGGTTGAATCCAGCGCACTGAAAACAATGTGAATTAGG
>NW_015090800.1:1539404-1563043 GCF_001431845.1 Calidris pugnax | reverse complement strand
AACTTTTTTGGGGTTGTTTTTTTTTTGTGTTTTTTTTTTTTTTTTTTTTCATGTTTAGTCATAATAGATGAACTGAGCTTTCATTTATAGTTCAACTGGTTCAAACTCCTTAAAGCAAAAGCTTTCCTCCCTGCAAAGGAAAGACAACAACTTGAAATGTAATCATTTGGTTGATGAAGTGTGAGGTTGGATAGAGCATAGATAATACTTTCATACCTGCATGCTCTCTGGAACTGTTACTGCAGGTGTAACAGGATTATGAATATGGTTGTTTCCCTGAAATGAGTAGGATAACAATAACATGCCTAATGAGCGTATCTGTCAAATAAAGAGGAACTACATTTAGCAAGCCATTCTTCTGACAGTGCCTGAGATATGCCTGAGACGATTTCTGCTATCTTGTATTAATCTTAGTCATACTTGGTAAAAACGTCCAGTCTAGAGTTCTTAAATGGGCCTAAAGAGAGAGTCTGTAGTTTTCCTATGCAATTAGAAATGATTTATAGAATTCAGTGGACAGAGGGAACACCATCAGTTTATGTGTATTTTCTTTAACTCATCTCTTCTTCTTAGAAGAAAAATTACTAAGTGTACATGGTCTTCTTCATCTTTACTTTGCAGTGTAGACCTGTGTAGATCCCCATTTTTCCCCCTAATTTTGCTCAAGCTATCTAATATTATAATTTTGGCTCATATATAGCAGATATTCCTTCCTGAATAATAGATATCTGGCACAGTACGATTTTATATGGCAAAATACATTTATTTTGTATATAGCTTAATATATAACATAATTATACGTATCCACATCAAATAGAATCTTTCTCAGTGTTCACTTTATTCTCTGCCTTTCAGCTGGTAGTAGCTCTATTCATGTCATCCAACTATGGATTGTTTTTCAAGCACATTTTCTCCCTGTGTGCATTAGCAATTGGAGATCTCATCAGCTACTGAGTGTTTATTAAATATTTTGATTATCATCTTCCGCTTTGGTTGCAGATAGAACAGTTTACTGGTTTACTACTTTTCTAGATTTGTTTCCAATTACGCATATCCTGAAGCTGCACGTGATTGTAGCCACTTCCTATAAATAATATTTCTAATTCTATAAATAGTGATGTGCTGTTTGTCCCTAAAGAAACAGTGTCTTCTACGTGAAATGTGAACTTTAGTTTCCTAGAAGGACAGCTTTTGATTAAATCTTAAAATGAACATGCATAAAATGAACAGTTACACATAAATATGTACGTATGTGTAAATATGTGTATGTATACAAAGCATACATACACAGATATACATTTTTAGAAATATTCGAAGATATTTAACTTTGGGTTTTTCTTATTTATAATATAAAAATTTATTTTCTCATTATTGTTCATTATTTTATTTTGGTATTGTCTTACAAGACAGAAGTGGATGTGGTATTTTCAGCACTGGGATCTTGGTACCATAATTGAGAGAGTACTTTGCCTACTAATACTTAGCACCCACTAACTTTCCTTGTAAACTTGGCAGTCTTAAGAGTTTGCTGCCAGGGCCTCCTCAGCCAAAAAAACAAATATCAGGAGAGGGAAACACCGTGCTAGCGGATCAGGTGTGTGTATTTGAGTTGTTTTTTGTGGAAGAACCTGTCAATAAACTACAACAGATGACTTTTTTTCTGAGAACAAATTAATCTAATGGCAATGCCTTAGAATATGGCAAAACCTGTGAGAGTGGGGAAACGTGACAGAAATAGCATGATGGAAGATGGAAATTACAGCCGCCTCTGTGGCAGTCATCTTTAGAAATACAGTGGCAGAACTATTTATACCTAATGTAAAATAGAGTGGTCAATAGTTTTAGGTTGGGAGGTTGTTTCACTTGCTGGCTGGCTGCTCTCAATTTCAAAAATTGGTAAATTTTAAACAGTTTGACTAAACTTCTGTGTATAGTATATATTTAGCTGCACGAAGTAATTGCGCAAGCATCTACGGGTGCCATTCAATTTAGTGGAAGGAGCTGCTGTACCTCTTTCATTTAGGCTTTTTTTCCCCAAGGGTTTCAATCTAACCTGATGAGAAGTACCACATGCATCTCCGGAAATTACAGCCGCCTCTGTGGCAGTCATCTTTAGAAATACAGTGGCAGAACTATTTATACCTAATGTAAAATAGAGTGGTCAATAGTTTTAGGTTGGGAGGTTGTTTCACTTGCTGGCTGGCTGCTCTCAATTTCAAAAATTGGTAAATTTTAAACAGTTTGACTAAACTTCTGTGTATAGTATATATTTAGCTGCACGAAGTAATTGCGCAAGCATCTACGGGTGCCATTCAATTTAGTGGAAGGAGCTGCTGTACCTCTTTCATTTAGGCTTTTTTTCCCCAAGTGTTTGTGGTGAACCTGATGAGAAGTACCACATGCATCTCCTTAAAATTTTTCTTCTTGCATTCATCACACTGTACACTTTTTTCCCTTTGATTACTTTGCTCCCTCATCTTCTTCAGTAGTAAACTTTCTGCCCAACATTTCGATTTACGTAATTATTCATAGTCCTGGTCCAGTATTTTAAAAGGCAGTTTCCCAAGTCATAAATGCTACTTACAAAATTTAACAGTAATTTCATAGTTTATATTAATAAAGCCTTAAATAATGAATAAAAGCTTTCCTTTATGTCACAAATTGAATTTCAGTCCTTATAAAAGTAATGGAAAACGGAGGTTTTCTTCCACTTATTTCTAAAGAGATATTTAAAGAAAAGCTCGATGATTTAATAATGTGGGGAACCCATGTGTGCATGTTCACTCACATAACTTTCTTTAAGAAATGTGATTAGGTAACATTTTATTCTCAAGTGTTGTACTCTGTTTCATTATCAAATTAGCAATCAAGATGCAAGGACTGGTAAAAACAAACTTTAATAACAAGTTTATATTTATTTTTAATTGTAATGAATGAAATTACCATTCCAGTATTAAATAATACAACATTGTGTGCAGTGTAGCTGCCCAAAATAAAACTCAGAAACGAAGACTCTAATGTAATTCAAAAAACTACTGATGTGATTGCAGAACCACAGGGGGAAAGTCAGCTGATTTTAACGTCCTTGTTTTATGTCACTATTTTAAATCTAGAAGCTAGTTGCCAGAACTGGTTTACTGTCAACACTGTTATTTTAATGAAAATATAATTTATAATAGTAATATCACAGTTATTTTAAATTGACTCAATTTCCCTGCACACCAAAGATAAGCAGTTACCCAACAATGATGTACCAGCTCATCACCTTTTTAATATTAATAGTGGATAGTAAATTGTTAACTCCTTTCCATCAAGCAGTGATAAGTTTGTCTGAAGAATTTATTTAAAAATTATGGGACGGTAATTGGCAAAAGTAGGCAGAACAGACCGTTCTTGGGACGCATCTTTAGCTGTTGTAAATCAGGATAGCTTTAGTCTGTTCTTACTTGCTGAAGATTTGTCCCATTACTTCTGCTAATTAGGGTGAAAAGGTAATTGATCTTACACCCTGCGTTTGCTAGGTTTTTTTCTTATCATGTGTGACTTTGCCCCTCTCTAAATCCTTGAGGAGTTTGGGCCACTTGCATCCATCAGTATTTCCATTGGTACTTTTGAATGCACTCTGCTTCCTAAGGAGACTAAAAATTGCTCACGTATACAGTACCAGCACAGGACCCATCTACCACTTAAATCCCATTTTAGTCTTATTTCAAGAGTTCCTATCATCCATGAGATGTAGAGAACATTTATCCTGCCCCATTGTCTTCTGTTCACTGATTCTAGTCTTTCCCCACCAGAGATCCTGGGAGGGGAGAAGGCTGGCTCAAGTTTTCCCGTTCCCTGGAGCTGTGCTGAGAAGTTATTAAACAGGTTCTAGCAAAGCAGAAAAGTTGCTCGAGGGGAAGGAAAACCTGCTTTGAGCCCCTTTGGGCCCTTCTGCTTGCTGAAAGTCTCTGTTTATCTCCTTCCCGCTGTGTTTCACACACAGAGGTTGGTTGGGTTTTTTTTGTCAGCTTCTCTGCTGGAGTTTTAATCCACCCCTCCATCTCTGGCAACCTGCCAGTCGGTTTCCCACTTGCTTGAGTGCTTTTTTGGGCTTTTAGCTACTTCCATAGGTGGCAGCCGCCAGCGTGCAACGGAAACAGCTGGTTTGGGGCAGCAGGTGGCCAGGAGTATGTCTCACAGATGGTTGCCTTCCACAGGAGGATTGAAGAGCGGGGAGAAGCGTGGTGTCCTCTAAGAGCTGTGGCAGCTGCTTGAAGGTGGTGCAAAGGAGCAGGTTTCATTGTCGTGGAAGAGTACAAGTAAATTTTGGCAGAGCATGAGACTCTGGTATGCTTAGCTCAAGAAAAGAAAAAAGTGAAGTGAAATCCTTGCTGAAGGCAAAATGTCCTTTTGTAGCTTGTCTTTCTTAGAGTTTTTAAGCCACTAAAACTTTGCAGAACTTTTCTAGTTTATAGCATTTTTCTACATTTTGACTGACGACCAAGAGGAAAAGGAGTACTCTTCTGTCTTTTTCCATCCACATCTTGTAGACAAGTAAGAATGTGAGATTATAAAGGGAACCTTGGTTGAATCCAGCGCACTGAAAACAATGTGAATTAGGCCATTGATTTCAAAGGCAGAAAATAATATTTGATTTTTATTCATTTTTCTATATAAAAAGAACTTTAAGAATCCAAAAGAGCGTAATCAATGTATAAAAGTTTAAAAAGACCACAGTTAAATTCTCTCCTCTTGGGAGGTTTGTCCCTCAATACTGTGATAGCCAAAGTCATTAGCGCTTAGTTTCATTCAGCACTCCAGCACGGGAACAATAGATTATTGCTTCCTGTTTTCTGAAAGAAAATATATTTTTTGCTGTCAAAACTGGTTTACATTAACCATAATTTAATTGAAGACTTCAAAAGAAGGAATAAATCAAGCAGATACTCATCTGTCCAACACTCTTTATTATCTGAACATTAAACAGGCAGCCATCCTCCAGCTCTTTCTCTTCCTACATTATGGTGTCTTTCTCCCAGTCAGAAGTTGTCAAGTGTGCTAATTATTAATGAACTTCCTAAATAGCTGTGTAGAGCAGGCTGAAAAGCCCAACCCATTAAAATGACATTAATGTAAATACAAAAGACGACTTTTTTGTTTTGTCTTAATTTTGTCCTTCTTACTGATTAGAATCAGAAGATCACTTAATCATGTATGTAGCTTTAAACCTGTGAAAAACCAGTCTCAGTGTGTGTCTGATCAGAGGTTTTGCTACTCCGCATTAGGATTGGAGTTCAAGTCTGGAGTTGCTCAGTCTTACTACCCTCTGAGGTAATGTGTCATTCAACCAAGGGATGATTGTAAATTTCATCTGAATTTGGAGTACTTGATGGTGATCATCATCGATTTTTGGACAGCAGAGAACCTCAACCATAGAGTGGATTCGCATCTAGGGATATTAGTTCTGAACTCATAATTCATAGTTATGAAATACCAATAATTTGGTGAGCTTTTTTTTTTCTAATTACTTACGTGTATAGTAAATAACACCATTAGACCATTATTTTTGTGAGATAATGATTCAACTGTCTACTGTGCTAAGTGTTTCATTATTAGCCATGTGGGACTTGGATTATTGCCCTGGAAAACATTCAGATAATTATTTTGTTTCCTAATTTACAGACTTTCAATTTTCTCAGACTCCGTTTTTAGAAAAAGATGATGTCAAATGAAACAAAGAGATTTTTGTTGTGAAGAAGCACAAAGTAGTTACGTAACTCTTTGTTGGTTTTGACCTTCAGTATTTACAGACTGAGTGGACAAACGGTGCATTTAAATCAACACATTTTAGTTTTTAAGAAAAAAATACTATTTTAGACTGACTTTCTTCTGGTTCTAAAGGTTCCTAATTTACAGACTTTCAATTTTCTCAGACTCCGTTTTTAGAAAAAGATGATGTCAAATGAAACAAAGAGATTTTTGTTGTGAAGAAGCACAAAGTAGTTACGTAACTCTTTGTTGGTTTTGACCTTCAGTAGTTACAGACTGAGTGGACAAATGATGCATTTAAATCAACACATTTTAGTTTTTAAGAAAAAATACTGTTTTAGACTGACTTTTTTCTGGCTCTAAAGAAGGAGATGAGTGAGCTGGTTGTGACCACGGCTGAAATTGATAGAAGGAGGTAGTGTATTGGAACTTTGGGTTGTCAATGCCAGCTGCTATCAATGTCTAGGTACCCTTGATCTGCCAATACTGCTCAGTAAAAGAGGACCGGGGAGCAAAACCAAGTGCTAGACCTCTGGTCTGCTGTACTTTATAACTGCTGCCTTCATCTATGGCCCTCTTCTGGTCTGCTTTCTCAAAAGAAGCCCTGGAGCACAGTTTGGGAACAATTCATTCCAGGAACGATCCCTTAAAGACAGGATGGGGAAAAGTGCCCCAGCTTTGACACACTCTGTCCTACAACACTGCTCTACCCATACGTCCATGCTCGTGTGGACCATGTGAGGCGGATAACACTGACCTTCAGCATCTTTTAATCTCTACTCTTTGTGGACTCTACCATCATAGTTTGTGGACAATAACCATCATAGTATTTCTGAAGCTACGGGCTCAAACACACAGAATCTTGTGGCCACAGAGCACCATGAGAGTCCCAAAGCCCAGTGGTGGGTAGTGAAGATGCAGTCTGGGTGCTGCAGAGGGAACATTCAGTCCAGGAATTGTTCCAGGTGTCTCTCTTAGTCTCATAAATATACCCTACAACACTAACTGTGATAATCCAAAGGCTGGATGGCCTGGCTTGCATGCTAGAAATGATTGTTTCAGTCAAATCTGCTGGCAGATGGGTGGGTGTTCTACCATTTAGTAGAAATATTTATAAAGTTGCTGTCTATAAGGTTCCACGTACAAAGGATAGAAGTCTGAATCCATACTTCTCTGCAGTTTATGAGACTCTTCCCATTATTTTAGTGGCTTTTTAATCAGGCAGTTATTCTCTGGGACTCATAGCGTGACATGTTTTGCTAAAACTAAGTTTATTTATTTAAAGGGTTCTGCACATAACGTTTATTTGCCAAAGGTGTTGTAGATGCTATGATTTCTGTTTATAAATTTAAAATATTCTGACTAAAGTAATAATATTTTAACTTCTGAATTTCCAACTAAAAGGAAATAGAAAATAAGTTTCAAAGAATTAAAAACCAAATTGCAAATGCAACTGGAAAAGTTTAACAAAGAACCTGAACACGGCATTTTAACATTTTAACTATAAATAGGGAGTTAGTTTTTACACTTTGTTAAAAATTACCACTATACAAAAAAAAAAGAAATTAAGTAAAAATAAAGCAAATTTGAGTGGTTTTGTAATTCAGTGGATATGATATAATCTGGTGAATCCTTGATATAGGACAAAAATAATATAGTTGTCCATGTATCTGGTTTTAATTATTTTAATGATTCTTAGTAGAATGAATGCGTTCTTGAATGTTTAGAAATCTAGAAACTCTGTGTGTTTTTCCAGATTGGGTGCAGGCATGAAAAGGAAGAGGTAAGGCATCCTTGTGATCATATATCAAGGTGAGAATGGAGTGCACACCATTAATTGTATTTGCACAGACAAGTATTCAGCTGCAGCTGAATAAGTTACAGAACATAGAGGTAATTCTGTGTGTGTGTGTCCCCTCTTTGGAACAGAGGAAATTCCATGACAAAAATCATATTTCAAGAGGATTAACATTGACAAGTGCAGCATCAAAAAGTCTGCAAATGCCAAAGTTATTGGTGCATGTTACTGTAATGAAAAAAATACAACACTATGTAAGTGTAGAAGTGAACCCACTGAGAGTTGCAAAGTTTTACACTTAAAAATTTTAAGTTTAAAATGCAAAAAAAAAAAAAAAAGAGCGACTGGACTTAATTCTTTTAGCTGCTTCAGGATTTGTAAGGTAGCATTAGGAAAATGTTCTTCAGTACACTGTTCTTCAAAACACTGATTGTCTGATTTACTTTTGGTTTGACTCCTTTCACATTTAAAGCTGTTGAAGTTGACAACTCTAGCTTTTCACTTTTGGTGGAAAACTCCCTGCTCGCTTCAGGTCGTATCTACCATAACCCCTCCAAGAACGTAACCGGGTATGAAGGATGGTTGTGGTCTTTTGGGTGTCCTCTGTGGATTGACCATGGCATTTTGGTGGTTTGTTCCTGTGCCTCCGATGCTGGGATGCGATAGATATAATGACCCCCTTGTGGAGTTGAACAGGACTGAGGAAGAGGAGAGGTTGTTGCTGAGGAAGGGATTGGGAGCAGGGCTCCGTGCAGATGTCACAGAGGCTTTCACCTGCGCCTTTCATCTTTTTTTTCCATTAAAAATGTGTTATTGTTGCTTCCTTCAAAAACGAAACAAGAGAGCCAAAATCTTTCCTGACGGATACCTCGCGTAATCTTTGTTTGTCCCAGAGAAACATTTGGGGATGTAAACCAGAGTAGTAATAAATCAGGAAAGCTTTTGACAAAACATTCATCTAGTTCTGGCACTTCAAATAGATAATTTTCAGTCGTGAATTTGATGGATGTGGAGGAGTTGTTTTGGTTTTTATACCGTGAAAGACTGCTGGAAAAAGATGACTGAAAGTAATCCGTGAAGTTATATCTTTGCACTGAAATTTGCTTTAGGTACTCGGAGCCAGGCCAGTATATGACGAGTGACCAACTTTAATAATCTGAAATGTCCAAATGATAATAATAACAGTAGCTGCAATTTAAAAGTGATGCAAATTTCCCAAATCAGGCTGTAATGATTTTGGAGACTGAAATCCTCAGCCAGAAAGCGAACAGCCCAGAGAATCTCCTGTGATTCTCAGCTGAGCAGTTGGTGGTGTGTTTCACTGGTGAAATATTGTCTTCTGCAGCCAAGAGCTATCCTGCTGGTGAGAGGGGTCCTCCAGCAGGCTGCTGCTCTACTACTGGGTCATGGCACCACCTGATCCTGCTTGTTGAGATGAAATGTTAGGAGAGGACGCCTCACTTTAAATTTGTCAGATATAATATCTAAAAAGTTTATTTTCTTCACATTTCATGTTTGCACTTTCACTTTTTGCCTTTTATGAATGTGTGGAAGCTGTTTCATTATCATCTCCTTTGTGTAAAGCTTTGTTTTCTAGAAGTGGCAATTATTGTATGCAAACTGAATCTGCAGATGTTTCAAAAATTGCATCAGATTATGTAAAACATTTTAGAAATCTTGCTTTGTTATGGCAATTATTGTATGCAAAATGAATCTGCAGATGTTTCAAAAATTGCATCAGATTATGTAAAACATTTTAGAAATCTTGCTTTGTAATAGGTCTCTTTCTCTTTCCAGTTTAGCAAGCTTTTGTGTTTTAACTATAGCTGTTTGAACCAGCTTTTGGCAAAAATTGTCTTGAGCTGCCCTAGAGACTTGTTTTCAATCCAGTTTTCTTTGAATGTGTGTCACAAAGTTCTTACTGCATGATTTGAATAAATGCAGCTCAGGCTCTGAGTTTCTTGGACTGATACGTTGGGAGTCCTCGTTTATAGTCATCATGCAGTTGACCACAGCCTTGTCTGACAGGTTTCAGTTTAGTAAGTCATTCCCATTTCTGAACACTTTCAGTGACATCTTCAGGGAAGAGAATGGGTAAACAGAGAGAGAGGCTTCAAGTGGATACAGGACATTCAGTGTAATGAATTATTGCTCATAATAACATTTCTAGGCTTAATTGTCATTGGGCCATGGAATTTTGTCTAAATGACTGTAACATTAGAAAAAGGAGACTCATGAATTATACTTTGTTGAATATGTTCCATCAGGATATGATTTAATAGAAAATTACTTTGTGACTAATGGGAATTTTTCTGAGAAAACAAATCCCTAATCTGTAGACAAATATAATTATTAACAGGTTTTAAAATTAAAAAAAAAAAGATTGCATCAAAAACTACAAGAAAAGGCAATATTTATAGGGAGGAGAGAGGGAAGGATTGATAAAAGTTCTTCTGGGGTCAACAGCGCAGAGTTATTATAAGTCAGTATTTTTAGGTATTTGCAGATGATGAGTATTGCAGGATTAAATTCATAAAACCCTTGCTGTTTAAAAATATTTCCTTAAGCATTAATTGCTTTCTGAATACTCATCCATACTAAATGGTATATTACTCTGTAATCATAATGTTGTCATTTGGACGGGGACCAAATTAAAAATAAGCTGAGAGAGGAAAGAAAGAACTGTCAGATGGGTTGTCTTTGCTTGGCTTTTTTGCTTAAACAGCGCTGGTAACGTGTTGTAATAACCTCCTTTTAAGCAAGAGAATTACGCAACAGACCATGTCTCACATCGTCTCATTCAGTGTTTTCTTGGCAAAGAACCCACTTGGTTAAAACTCACGTATCTTGGTCCTTTGAATTTAATAACAGAAAGTGAGCAGTGAATCGAAAGGGATGAAGATTCGTTCCAAATCTAAAGCCTGTAAAACTCTATCCAATAATTTGTACAACTAGTAGACATCTCAGTCAAGAGATGGACAGCTGGATTGTTCTTTAGCTTCCACTGTGGTGTCTATCAAATACACAGAATGCTGCTTGGTAAAGTTCATGACATTATTTCATTGTTTCAGAAAGAAAATCAGGCTCCAGGAATTGACTTTTGTCTCTGAAAGGCCATCATTCCTTTATAAAGATATTCGGAGATATGTTACCACAATATTATATCAATAGTGGTAGTTTTACTGAAATAATTCTGTGGTTGAAGGATTACTGTAAAGTTGATGGTAAGGAATTTTTCACTGAGTATTTTGAAAAATGTTCATCAAAATCAAAGCTTTTCACAGAATCGTTGAGCTTAGATGCAAACATTCAGATGGTATCCAAAGTGCCAGATGAATTTGAAAAAAAAAAGTCTTAGTACTTATGCTAGTCACTGGAGATGTGAAAGTAGAGACTTGTGGCTGAGGTAACCCATTGAGTGCCACGTTGAGCTATTTTGAATTATTTATCTCCTCCCCCCACCCTATTATTGAGAAGTACCCCATTCATTCTCAAACAAGTCACCAGCATTTTTTTTAATTCAACCTAGAGGAGATGCAACAAATATTTTAAAACAATCCCCAATACAAAATTTGTTAAATGAGGTACATCTCCCCTTGGTGTTCATCTGGATTCCTCAATCCTAAACCATTAACAGTCTTACTTCTTAGCTTGAAAACACACTGTCTTTTAAACATAATGATGTATGAAATACCATTGGTGTCTCACCTGTGCCATATGTCACCTGGCTGCTGTTCATTGATGGCTCTTACTTGAGGGAAAACTCATTTGCTTATGTTAAAAATAATAATAATTTTTAAATGGTGTTATTAAGCGGGGCGTGGGGTTTAAGACAGGATAAATATATGAGAAATTATTTGGTTGTAAATTTGATCAAAGCTTCAGTGCTGGAGTGGCTATTGTTTTTCATGTGTCTATCGTTCTTTCAAAGAGCTAATACAAATTACCTCCACTGAAAATTTTGAAAGGTGAATATAAATTTGTTTCTATTCATACTTTGTTTCCACTCAGTTCAGAATTTTAGCAGACAGAAGCAAAATAAAATGCTGGCTGTTGGTCTCATCAGGAAAAAAAAAATATTTTAAATTTTCAAATTAGATTTTCAAATTTCCAAGGTGTGGTGAGCCATGTGAGCAGAGCACAATGCAGCTTTTACAGCTCTAGAGTGGTGCAGTTTCTGTTGTGGGGATAAATAGACATGGAAGAAACACCAACACTTTTTGTTAATATTATTAACATTATTAATGATGAGAAGAATGGCAGAAGTGATCAATTTTGAGATGTTTTGGGAGATGGCTTTTAGAGATCGCCTGGGCCAAACTAGACTGCTCTCTACTGCTGACTGTTCTTGCTTCCCTCATAAGGATCTAGATAAACCATAGCAAATGAGCAAGTAAATGAACCGTCTTGTTAGTAAAACTAAGAATAGTAAAGTCCTTGTCATTTAAAGGAGAGAGAGTGCTGAGATGGGTATTATAATAATACAACATAATAACAAAATTTTAATAGTCACTTGAATAAAGAAGCAATGGCTCATACACATGTGGATGATCTTTTCAAATCAGCACCATCCCTCTCTCACAAACTGAGATTTCCTTTCTCATCTCATCTAATAAATGGCTTGGAAAGTTCAAATCCTTAGATATAAAAGGTGACTTTTCAGTCAGTTTTTCAGTGTAAACAACAAAGCAGCCCTCAACATCTCTCTCAATAAAATCCTGTTTTATGCTTCTTACTCTTCATTTTTCTAGCTTGTGTAGCAGGGCTTATATCCAAGTAGATTTAAAAAATATATATATATATTTTTTTTTTCTCTTACATAAGTGCTCAGTTTTCATGTTCAGCTTCTCCCAGCAATTGTTCACGGTCTGTCATCCAGTGAAATTAAAATAACTGTTCCCTCAAGCCCTCCTTAAACTCCATTCCCAGACCAGCCCTTTCTCACATATATGCAGTGGTGTTCCTATATTTACAGATATACTTACACTGGTGCACATGCTTTCCTGCATGCAGTCCTTATAATCTAATCTATGGTGTTACACGTATGGGAGCTGTAGCCTTCTTGAAGATTTAGTTGGAAATGGGTAGAGGGTGTAATGTGCAAAGCAGCGAGGAGAGCAGGGATAACTAGTGCTGTAATATAGTTCTGCTGAGTTCTCTAAGAAATAAGAGTTAATTTTTCCCAGCTGTGAAGTTTAGATTCAGGTGAAGACCTCCTGAGAGAACTTGGAGATCTAGAACTGCTTCCACAAGAAAGCATTATTTCCCCAGTATAACCTGTGCTGTTACTCTCCCCTTTCTGTATAGTGTAATTTTGATTTGATTGCCTATATTGCTACATGTTCCTCTGGAGACCCTTGTGCCTAGACATGTAACCACTCTGTGCTTCTATCTCAGTCTAAGTTATTGATTCTAGAAAACAAACAGTCATTAACTTCCCTTTCAGAGGAGCCACTGGAGACTCATACTTGATCATTTCACACAAATCCTGACTGACTGAGCTATCCTCCTTTGCCTCACATGGCTTTTCTAAGAACCTGGAAGACTGTAGGCCAGATAGTGGTAACTAAATAGCTGTTCATTAAGAGAAAGAAGGTCTTACATTTTTTGCATTGCAAACACACCAGAGAATGTTGTCCAGGCAGTGGCTCAGGCAAAAGCCCAGTCTCTGCTATTCTGTATCCAACAGTTGTTTTGGCTGATGTGATTTAGTGTAAAGAATAATAGGGAGACTTTGTTCATACCCTAAAATTAATCTATATCACAGAAATCTCAAAGTATTTGCTGTTCCTGTGGCAGTTGGGCCCCAGCAAGAAGTGCTTGCCAGAAGTTGCAGGGTGGGACTGAAGGCAGACTAGAGTGGCATTCACAACTTAGAAATGCAGTGTTTTGCCTACTTACTCGGCTATTATTTCCAAAAAGTTGTGACGGTCAACAGAATTTTAAGTCTTCTTAAGGTGAACCACCAGATCCTTGAAGGCCTGCCTGTCATTATGTCCTATCTTTTGAAACTGCTTCCTCTTCTGGAGCCTCATCATCATCTGGCCCAATTGCACCCTGACTCTGGAACTCTCCCAACCTGTTGCTGAGGCCATGGCCAAGCCCTTTGAAACAACCTGATCCATATCAGACCTGAGGGAACAGACCGGAGGACCTGCTGAGGTCCCTCCTCATGTCGGCTATTCCATGCTTCCGTGAGTTACAAATGAATTCTGTAGCTTTCTTGGCTTGTTTATTGATTCAGTTTCTACAGTCCTTCAATCCTTGAGCCATCAGGGTGACCCTTATGTAGCATCTCATCTCAGGAAGCATTGAGAACAGTACAAGTGTCTCCTAAATAAGCAACTTGGTAATAGGTATCAACTGTTGGATGGAGACTTTCATCAGTAACTTTCTCTAGTGTTCCACACAGGTCATGTTACAGCTGAAAGACAGTATCACAGTGAAAACCACAGGACAGGAGCCCAGACAGACAAAAATGGTCAAACAATATGTTCAGCCCCAAGGAATTCCACTTGCTATCAGTGATGACACTGTTGGGCCACTGCAAACACTCCATTGCACAAATGTTATGTTACCTTTCACCCAGAAGTGTAATGAAGTGTGCTTCCTCCTGCCTCTTGTCAGTTCCTTGATATATAAATATTGACATTTGGTTGTAGCTCGTGAGGGATTTTATCTTTTACATTAGAATAAGAGCAAATGGCATAGCGGTAGGGATGTGCGCTTTCTTCCGCAGCATTTGAAGAAACCAAGCCCGAAGGCAAGTTGAACAAACCCAAAATTATTTAGGAAAAAACCATCAAAGCTTAGAGGGACTAAGTTAAACACTACTTGTATGAAGAGTTGTTTCTTATACTTTTGTATTCGTTTGTTTCAGTGAAAACCTTCAAGGGAAATAAGCTGATTGTTCCATTCTGCCCACATCACTAGTCACATTCTTGCGTATAAAAGTTCTGCAGCTAGGCAGAAAACAGAAAATTTGATGATGATATTGTTTGAGAAATAGCTGTCTAAAAAACCACAATTTATAAGTGACAAAAAATTCTCTTTGGAATAAGAAATCTGTAGTTTTCAATTAGCGTTAAATGAGAAATTATGTTACGTTAGCTGATATTCAATGGGTATAAATGTCTGGATTAGTAAAAAATTATCTGATGTCTGGAAAAAATTTAATTTACTGAATTGATATTAATCAGGCTGATTTGCTTCAGTATGGCAGCTGCCATCTTGGCTAATGCAGAAGGGATTGAACAGGGATTTCCAGAGCCAAATCCATGGGCAGGGATTAACTTAAAGAACGATGTCTCATCATGAGAGATGTTTTTAACTGAGGGGAGACCTTGTTTTGTACTTCAGCAAGGGAAGTGGGGTTCTGTCCAGGAAATAAAATATTCTCTGGAATAATTATTGTGTGAGCACTGGGCACAGAGGAGGTCAGGCAGTAAACAAGACTTCAACGCTTCTTAGGGCTTGGAATAACAGCAGCTGATAAAACTCTGCTTACATAGCTCAGCTAATTTCTACTTTGACCTGTAACATTTCCTTTGTTGAGTCTGGTATTAGAAATCAGTATTTATTCTTCTACTTAACCTTCTTCATAATGTCATTCCATTGTGTGCGATGATTTCTGTCAGGAGAAGCATTTTTGTTAATTAATCTTTTCTAATAGGCACTCTTAGCCAGCTTCTGAGTGACTTGTGTAACCCACAGATCTCCTGTGTGTGTTTTTGTTGATAGGGCAGTTTGTTGAAGTGAATTTAAGCAGCCATCATGGCAAATTTTCTTGCAGTTGCCAGTGCTTTGTGCTGCGTGTCACTCAGAAGTACATTGCTTGGTCATGGCATGAAAATGAAAAGTCGCTTAAATAACAGTCCATTTTAATATCATTTTTTGGATCAGTTTAAAGCTGACACATGCAGTCTTCAGCTGTTGCCCTGTTTTAGCATCAGGAGTTTTTTAAAAACGTGAAGGAGGTTTAAACAGTAATTTCCCTGGCTCTGCAAGGCTCACCCATGGCTGCCACCCTTGTGAGTACCGCCGCCACTTTGCTGGTAGAAATAATATGGCACTTACCTGTATTAATTTTTGTCAGATTTTTGCTCACTCAACAGAGTACACATCTAAGGAGAAATGTGCTTGATTCTGGGATATTCACAAAATAAAAGGTAAGCAGGCATGTGTATGGTGGGAGAAGGAAGGCAAGTTATGATTTTTGCCTCTCGGTCTGCTACCCAGCTGCACCCTCACGTGGAGTGAGCATGAGAACAGCACTTTGAGCACAAAAAAGATACCTATAGCAGAGCCAGTGAGTTTCAAAGCCCCAGCAGCATTTTGTGTCAGATGGCTGATCTATATTTATTCTGCTAATGCAGTAACTGCCCCTGGAGAGCACGCTCTACTCTTTACCTGACTCAGGACATATGGAAATATGACATCTGCTTACTACAATAATACTTCCACAAATGTGATTGGGAATCTTGGAACTAGAGCTGAACTTTTCATCACAGCGACTAAATCTTATTTCTGCTTTTCTCATGAGTAAAAAAAGAATGCCTGGGGCTGCTATTTTCTCCCATATGATTGAAAAATGCTGGCTATATGAGAACCACTTGGGAAGGAGGTGGCAATGTTATTAAACAGACCTATTTGCCATGACATTTACCTCTGTGGCATAAAAGCAGCTTACAAACAAACACAGCATCCTGTGAGAAGGTAAATAATCCTGTCCTCTTTCGAAAAGGAAAACAAAAGCATAGAAAAATTTAAGAATTTTGCCAAGGTCACCCAGCAAGTAAAATCAGGAATTCAAGATGGATTGTCATGCCTATGTCTGCCTTTAAATTCTTCTGACATTTAAATCTATGAATTTTAACCCCAAGACTATACAGTTTGATCTGAAGAGAGTCACGTAAGATTTTCTTGGTAAAAGCTTAAGAAGTAATGCCTTCTTGTTAGGGGTTCATTAAAAGGGAATTTAGCTTATTCCAAAGTTTATTCAGATCTGGTCCCCGGGTTGAACGTGTCTCAGCAGAGCTAAGATGGACTTGTAAAGCTAGATGAAACTTACTGTCTACTAACCAGCAGTGAAAGAGCAACAAGCTGTCTGAAACGAGAGATTAATTTCAGCAAGGCTCTGCAAACTAAGCCAACCTAATTTCACGTAGGTCTATGCCTCACTTTCCTACTGTGCCTGCCCTCCAGCTCTTCTGTTTTCCATGGTAACTAGGCCAGCTGTCGACTAGGAAGATACCCTTGGGCCAACTAAAAAAGAAAAGTTTTCTCTTACTAATATCTTACAGCAAGCTTTCCCTGGTACATGAGCTTAACTTCAAATTCCCACCTCTCTGTTTACAAAGCCAATATTTGGTGGCAATAAAGTGGTAAAAACAGAAGGAAGATCACAACAAGACCAGTATTTAAAAAAGAGGAATCTGAAGATACTTCCTTCCCTGCTTTGCTTTCCTCTCCTACCTTTGCAAAAGGTTACTATCGCTATATATAAGGGGGAGAGAAGAATGAAGACCGAAAAAAGAGAAAGAAAAATAAAACCAGAGAGGAAGAAAGAAAATAGGCCTAGAAAGAAGGGCTATGAAGATCACAGAAATGCTCTTCTTTACAATGTAAATGCCTGTTCTTCTGTCCTGCCACTGACAGGAATGAGCTGACAAGAACCATCTCTCATGATCTCCTCTGCTTTAATTAAATGAAAACATGGTAGGTATCATCTTGTTTGAGGAAGACTGCAGAACAGCCTTATGCGTAAGGAGTCAAGAGATTTCTTCCTTAGAAGACTCAGAATCATGAAAAGATGAAAAGGCATTATTGGGAGAGACTCCATGACTGAAAAGTCTGGTTCTCTGTCTTCTGTTCCCTGAAAACACATGAATTTTGCTAGTTATTTTTGAAGTGTAAAGGACCATATGTCTTCACGATGCCACTTTATTTGAGCTATGGAGGTTCTATCAAAGTTATTCCTTTGACAAAGTCACAGCACACATGCACAGAGGTAACAAGTTGCTGTGATCTGACGGTCTGATCCATGCATCCTTTGTTGTTGTGTGGCACTGGTCCTACTGCTGAAGCTGTACTCTTCAGTAGGCTTCTCTAATGAGATGCCACATGGCAAATTGCCGGAAAAAGAAGGCTCGGCATCTTACAGAAAACATACGATGTCGGATATGAGAGGAATACTTAAAACAGAAAGTTTTGCAATCTTGTAATTAGACTGAGGTACTGTCATTGCTGAAACGCCTAAAGCAGTACCTGATGAAGGCTCATTATACCTCCCTATTCCTGAGTAGGCAGTGAGCTAAAAAAAAGTTCCCTTGGTTAGATATTGGGAAAAAAAAGATAAACAGGGCCAGTAGCTAGAGCAGAGATATAAAAGTAAAGTAAAGATCCAGAAGAGACAGACATGTCAGGAAGTAATGTGGGAATAAGGATCCTGATTCTTCTTGCACCTGTATTACCTGTGCTTAAAACACAATGGATCTACAGAGAGGTGGAAGTGAGACTGTCTTAAAAGAAATGTTATCTCCGCATGTATTTGGAATGTATCAAAAAAAAAAGATAAACAGGGCCAGTAGCTAGAGCAGAGATATAAAAGTAAAGTAAAGATCCAGAAGAGACAGACATGTCAGGAAGTAATGTGGGAATAAGGATCCTGATTCTTCTTGCACCTGTATTACCTGTGCTTAAAACACAATGGATCTACAGAGAGGTGGAAGTGAGACTGTCTTAAAAGAAATGTTATCTCTGCATGTATTTGGAATGTATCAAATCTCATCTATCCTTCCTCTCCCGTTGGCATCTGAGCACCTTGTCTGTGAAAATCCGAGACTCTAC
The DNA here is from genome assembly GCF_001431845.1 of Calidris pugnax. Lineage (NCBI taxonomy): Eukaryota > Metazoa > Chordata > Aves > Charadriiformes > Scolopacidae > Calidris > Calidris pugnax. Next base: position 1,544,643 of record NW_015090800.1, on the reverse strand, counting down.
TTAAAAGATAACAGCTTTGACTGTAGACAGTGTTAAGCAAAGCAAATTCTTGTAACTGAGTGCAGAGCAAATAGAAAAACTAACGGCCCGTGTCGAGACGGAGTAGAAATTCTTTTGAATGACATAATTCTTGCAAAACAGTGTCACGCTGTGTTCCAGTTCTCCCCACCTCAAAAACCAAACCCCTCCCTCCCTATGACCAGGGTGAGTCATAACAGCGGTAATCTGAAAACTCTGGGATTATAAAGTACAGATCTGGCTCAGAATGCACGAATAGAATCTGGAACTGCTCCTAATAAGAGCAGCCAAAGGCCATAATGACCTTGTAGAAAGACAAATTTAGTTTTATCCCTGAAGCTACTTCTATATTAGTATATAAACAAAGTAAAAAAAAAAAAAAAGTGTATATAGCTTTTAAAAGTAAAGTTAATTGAAGAGTTACAGTGTAACTCTGGTTTAATTCTGCAGTTTCATGTAAATCTGGGTTGCCCAGTGCACGCAGAATGATACAGAATTAGTTCTGTGTCATACATTTTGTTTTATAGTGCCATGAGGGATTTTTCCTTACAGCTGCGAAGCTAATGGGAAGATACAGAAGCTATTCAAAGCCATTTTGGTAGACATGAACTACCCAAACAATAGGCAGGCGACAAAAAACATCTTCACATTCTCCTCAGTGCATTGGTGTGATAACTGTGGCCTAAATTGAGAGACAGTACAAAGCAATTCCACCGGCTCTAGTGGACTGCTTGAACCTGGATTAATTTTGTTTTTTATTTATATGGTTTGAAAGAAGAGTAGCTTAGTCACCTCCGGTATCCAATTAATTGCTGGCATATTTGGACATCATCCCATTAAAGCCATTGGGTCTGCTTATTTTAGTGGTGATTATCCCATCTAATCCCATTCATTGCAAGCTTCCAATGCAGTTACCCACTGGGAAGAATACAACGATTTCTGTTATGCCTGGAATGAATGGTGTGATTCAGTTTCTGTGCCACAAATGGACTCTAAGCTATTATAAAGATAAATGATTTGTAGCTTTCAGCCTTGCTGATTCTGCTGTAAGTAAGATGACATACTGACAAAAGCATGGCATTTGTTCTGAGGAGAAAATCCACAATTTTGCAACAAGCATGGACAGGGACATATCTAGTCACGTGAAGAAAGCACGGGCAAAGATGGAACCAGACTTTCCAAAATAAGTGCCAGACTTAAATGCCATGCTTCTTATTGAATGCAAAATAATACAGCCCCTTTGATAATCTTCATGCAGAGATTAAATGCAATACATTTGTTAGTTGGGTTTTGTTTGTTTGTTGTTTGTTTGTTTCTTTAATTCTGAATACAGTTTTGGAAGGGGAGGGTTAGTCATTCTCTTTACTAAGATGGTGGTATTTCTTCTGTTAACAGAGCGCAGATAGACCTATAGTTGCAATCCTGAGTTTAAGTCACTCTTAGCATTAATGACACTTTATGGTGAAGGCATTTCATTTCTGTAGCTTTGTATTGACACTTTTTTAGGGTGGGATCTTTGGTGGGCTGTGAACCCTCACTCACAGACTCTGAAGTGGCAGCACTGTTGTATACAGATGATGTTTGAAACAAGCACTAGTTCTGTTACGTTGCTGTTCTGCTGCAGGTATTTTTTGTGTTGGTGATAGTATATTAATAAATTTGGTCCTCTGCTGCTTGCAGACCCCACCCAATGAAGAGGAGCTGACTAGAAAGAGACAAACTTTGCTAACAATTCAGGGCAATTTTGGTGTTGGTTTTGTTTTGTCTTTTAAACTGAAACAGAAAGAGACAGATGCTTCTTTTTAGGATGTGATTCTTGGAGCATTTATATGGACGATAACACATTCATTCAAGAAGTTGGAGAAGACATGTTCTGAGGATGATCATTTCTTGCTTAGACATGGTAGAATCTACTATCTGGCAGTGATAGTGGTACCAGTGAATGGTTATACTCTCCTATTAATCCTTGATTCCGTTCATTTTCAAGGTCAGTCCTTCTTCTTCTCCAGACAAAAGTGGCTTGATTTATTTTCTTAATACAGAAGTGTGTGCAACTAACTGCACTATGTATCAAATAAAACATTTTTCTGCTAGGCAGCCTTAGCAGGGTTTGGTAACTCACTTGCATAGCGTAGCATAGCCTTTGTTTTCACTGATCTGCTGAATTTTTGTGAGTCAGCAGGACATGAGTTCCACAGTGACGGCATTCAGTGAGAGTGGGGGGAACTGGGTTGATTGAATCTACTGGATCAAGTGGTTTGTCTGGATGCAAATTGTGTTGCCTTGGGAGAAGATTAGCACGTAATGGCAACTAGTCCCTTGGCTCCCATAGAAGTGCATTTCTCAAGCCTAACCAGCATACTTTATAATAAGTCTGCAGCAACAAGCCTAACCAGCATACTTTATAATAAGTCCGCAACATTTTTTTTGTTGTCTAAGGGAGATCAACATGTTAGACATCTGTTCTAAGTTACGCTATAAAAAAGAATCAGAAAAACAAAAGCAAATGTATCACATGGCCTCTTGAAACAAAATTTCACTTTAAAGAGAGGTGTTTTCCTTTCAAGGGTAATGCTTTGAAAAATGAGCCTATAAAAGCAGGTCTGTTACATGAGAAGCAGCAGGTGAAGCTGACTGCAGGTGTCTTACAGGAGAGATGTGAAGAGCCAGAAAGTGGGCAGGTGCTGCAAGCTACTGAACATCTGCTGCTCTTCCGTCCTGGGGACTTACTTGGGTAGAAAGATTCCGAGAAAATACGGCACCGCGCTTCATTCAGTCTACTCAAGAAATGTAAACGTTCATTCTCTTCTTGTTCTAGAATAGAAAGAGAGAAGAGAAGAAAGCTCAGCAGATGAGGCAGAGTTCTGCCAGCCCTCTTGTGCCTCTCCCTTTCTCCCACCTTTGTATTTGGTCAAAGAAAGGGCAAGTTCCTTCCAGTCAAGTGGGCGGTCTCGCACTGTGTTTCTGTAAAGCTATGGGAAGTGCTCACTTGGGAGAACTGCTGTGTCCCTTCCATCTTTGCTGTACATTAACTCTTCTGCCTAATTGACTCTGCTCCCCGTTCTCCCCTGCAGAGATTGTGGTGTTCTCAATGTGTTAGGCATTTTGTGCTCCTCAGTTGTTCTCCCCTGCAGAGATTGTGGTGTTCTCAACATGTTAGGCATTTTGTGCTTCTCAGTCGTTAGTTTTTACGTCTGTGGCTTTGCTGATTGCCATGCCCTGATAAGTCTACACAGAATTGTGCTGGGTTTTTTTCCCTGTTTTCCTTTCTGACTTGTAGTATGTAAATCACACTTTTTCAGAATTTGAGTTAGTTTCAAAAGGGAGGCATTATCCTGTATCTGTTTTTAAAGGAAGTTGACAGAGATAGCCTGTATGTTTCTCTTCAATAACAAAGGACCATGAAGTACAGACCCACTTCAAGGCTTTCCAGCAAGGTTATTGACATTAAATTTTGCTGTCCATTGAAGGTTTATCTCACCAAGGCTGTGAAGGAGGCTGGGAACAGAGATTACATTGCAACAAGTGCAAGTGTTCCTTTTTGTTCTCTGAAGCGATAGCTGCCATCTTGCAGACACGTTCCTGGGAGCTTCAGCAAGCTCAGTCATCCATCCTAGGCACTGGCAAAGAGATCAGAAAAGTCATAGTCGTATTTGCCAACTTGGCACTCTGCTGCCTTAGAGTTTGGCTGCATCTAAAGAGGCTGTGCCTGAGCGGACCAGCTTGCAAGTGAAAAAAAGATGAGATTTGCAGACTTGGCTGTGCTCTGCAGAGGAGCAAGGGGAGTTGCCAGCGTAGGGGATGGAGGACAACTGGTACTTGTTGGAATCTGGAATATGTTGGAGATCGCAGTGTTTGTGCAGTTCTTGCTATGTCGATATCTCTGTCAAAGGCATTGTTCCCTTTATTACTGGCAGGGAAGTAAAAACCTTGTCCAATGTAATCTTGGGGAGATAAAAGAAAAGAACTAAGAAAGGTTTTACTTGCAACTGAGTAGTTAATAGCAACAGTTGCCCACCTGCCCTCATGGCCGGGCTAGATGGAGGTATAAATCTTCAGCTGCACATTTTTGTACTCTCTCTCTCATCCTGGTGTTTGGATGTAACTTGCAATGGGAGTTAAGAAGCTGCAAAATCCAAATGCAGCCCTATTGGCAGACCCCCCCCTGTTACTTATTCTCCTGTTTAAGAATGGAAGCAGTAAAATGTTTTCCAGGAGTCGAAAATAAAATGAGTGGTATGCTTCAGGTGTGTGCCATAGCTCCATGGCACAATAAAGCATGAAGGACGTCTTAGGAGTGTTGCAGGATGGCTAAAGAAAATCCAGATGGGTGGCAACCTCAGATGTGGAAGCTGTGCAGTGATAGAGAAGTGTGTTTCTGTGCTAATCTTTGATGCAAAGGGCTGTGGAGAATCATTTAAAAACAATTATTCTTATAATGACCAGCAGTCCTGTACTAATGTCCTCTTCTTCTGTGACTCGTTCTGCTTAGTGAAACTGAAAACTGGCATAAAATATACCTTTACAACAAAGCGTATTGACTTCCTTGGTCAGGTTTACCAAAGGTTGACCAATGACAGTAAGTACCTCAGCACTCACCTTAAAACCCTAAGGCACCTCATTTTCGTGGTGTGTCTCTGAATTAAAAACACCTTAAGCAAAGAGTGTATGGGGCACAACTTTTGTGTACTAAATACCAGACATCACTTGGAAATGAATTAACTAGGGTCACTAGGGTCATCTGACTTTGATGCCACTTGTAAATAACTCACTAAAACTGTACTTCACTCTTCATAGGAGGTAGGGCCTAAGCCTGCAATAAGATATTGGAGATTCTGGCCTTTTCTTGGGTTTTTTTTGCCACAGTGTGGTTTAACAGTCTACCTGCAAGCTGATCTGCCCTGTCAGGCATTAATCTCTTGTTCACCCTGCTCCTCTTCCTGAAGGAGACAAGGAGCAGATGTTCAAGCAGCAGAGTTGTCTGAGCAGCCTCACTCTTTCACTTGTCTGCCAAATCCACCTCAGAGAGCAGACTGTGTCTCACCTGTTTTGGTACCAAGATCCATCCAATACCACTCCTTTCCTCCCTTTGTTTTTCCTCTTTTTTTTTTTTTTTTTTGCCATGGCATGTGCTGTGTGTTTCATTGTGATCACTATGGGGTGCATGGTGGAGGGGTATGAATATGCACGATGGGGGTTAAGAAGAGCTGAGCAGATGCTA
>NW_015090800.1:1466435-1539394 GCF_001431845.1 Calidris pugnax | reverse complement strand
GGGGTTGGGATGCCGGGCCAGGGGCAAAGGGGTGCCTTGGGTTTTTTTTTTTTTCCTCTCCCTTTCCCCTTTTTTTTTTCCTTTTTTTTTTTTTTTTTTTTTAAATCTCCCTTTTCTCCCTAGCTGCTGGTTTTAGCCCTGTTTCTCCTTCTCTGACACAGCAGCCAACTCAGCCTGATTCAACCACATCTTCCCTTCTGCCCTGTGGCAAAAATCTCTCCAGCACAGTTGTGTTTCCATACCTGGTAGACCCATGTTTCTGCAGCTGTGAGTGCCAGAAAATGGGGTTGGAGCCAGCTTGCAGGTATGGAGCCAACGCATGCAGAAAGGACCTGCTTGCAGAAGTGTCCTGGTTTGAGGTCGCTCTTCTGTGGCCAGCCTGGCCCAAACCACGACAAGAAGGAAGTTGGGAACATCTTTTGGGGCACCCCAGTGTCTGACTGGGACCCTCTGGCTGCTGCTAAGCAAGGGCAGTCTGGTTTGTTTCTTTCCTAAATTTCAGGTCAGCATCCTTCTGTTTGCAGCACCATTGTGCTATTTCCCAGAAAGTGACCTTGGGACAGTGTGTCTGAATTGCCCTGGCCTTGCTGAGAACAACAGTCTGGAATGAGAGAACCCTGAAGAGTGAGGAACATCTCCTTGTTGTGAGGTGTGAGATGCTCTGTATAGACTTGACATAAAGCCAAGTTTTATATTGAGTTCTGTCTTGCAGAAAACTGTGAAAATTGTCAGGGGAAAAAAAAAAAACCACCAAAATTTCACGTTTCCTTCCTGGCAGCCTTGAGTTTTAAATCATTGCAGGTATGTCGTCTTCTGTCACTAACTTTGGCTTCTCCTGTCCTAACTTGAAAATTTCATTACTATCTTGAGCATTTCTCCATCCTGCACCCTCAGAGGTTGCGGATTTCCCTATCTCTGCTGTGTTCTGGCAATGGCAGGGTGAAGATGTGTGGGCCAGGAAACTGGGAAGACAGAATTACAACCGCGTATTTGTTCGGTTGTTGAACAAACATTTCAGCAGAGCCTACAATGAGTCATCACATTAAAAGCTGTCCTTTGTATCCTCCTTGGGACTGCTTTTATAAAACGAATATAAAAGTCAGAGCCGGTTAATCCAAATCATTTTGCAAATTAAGGTCTACAGGCTTTTAAAAGCATAGTTACCCCAGTGGGCAGGCAGAAGGAGCAGACACCAGACACATTTTGAGTGCAGAGCCCCGAGTCCCTCATAGGGCTGCTGGGGAAACACATGCACTGTCAAAATCTACCATGTGTTCAGACTGAGGAGTGTGTGCTGGGCTGCAGCTGCTGTGGAAATGGGTTTTACTGGTGAGCTCGTGATGGCTGGCCCTGCTTTCCCCATGGACTGGGCTCCAAGCACACGTGAGACTATTCAGACTCTGCACACCCTTCGTGCACACCTTATGCATAAGGCAGCTGAATCTGGCCCATAATCCTTTCTTAGGTCAAAAAGAAATCTTTATATTATATGTGTATATAAGCTTATTTTCTGTGAACGCTCAGCCATAAGAATAATCAAAAAATGGATCTCCTAAGTTGATCTGCCTTATGCTGGGAGTCGCTCTGTTTAAACCAGGAAAGCATTTTGCTTTTGCTATTTTGCTTCCCGTATGTGAAATCCTAAGCCTTTCATTTTAGAGAAATAAAAGTTGTTTTTTAATATTCTGTATATCTGAGAGGATTAAAGAGACATCTCAAACAGGTAGCCTTTCTGGATTCCCTGAATATGTACCATTAAAAATGGAGTAGGTGAATGAATGTGATTTAGATACTCAGGAGCTGATTGCAATGCAAGGCTAGGTGCAGACAGAAGATTCTGCACCAACATAACCTGGCCAATTCAAAATAGATGTCGCAGTGATGTTGTCTTTTCTTACATTCCCTTGCACTTGTCTTTGCAGGGCAGAAGTGAACATGTTCATTCTGCCTGTGCTCTAAGAGAAACACAGGCTGTTTAGCTGGACTTAGACTGAGCTTTGGTAGGCTAAAATTCTTGCTCATGTGGCAGTTTGGATTGTGCCAGTAATGCTTTTGTTTTAAAAATAATCCCCACACCTGTTCCTGACTTGCTCTTGAAATGGAGGATGTTTTTGTTTTAAATCACCGTGTTTGCCTATAACTGAGCTAAAAAGCCACTGCAGAGCGTGATTCAGTACCCTAAACATTGGCTATTTCACACAGCATAGGGTGTATGAGACATCTGCATGGGAGTGGAAAACATGAGATATTGCCTCTAGTAGACTCATGCCCTTCCAAGGCAGCAGCTGGAGGCCAAATAGGATTTTCTAGGATATCTAAAATGGCACGAGGTATCTACATTTAAGCAAATGAATCCCATCCTGTGGAATCTTGGACTTACTCTGCTTGAAATCTGGAAGATATAGTTTATCCACTGCCATATATGCATGTGTTCTCAGCCTTCTTCAGTTTGTGGAGGGTTCAGAATAAGAATACGGCTGCCTCTGTGTGCTGGGGTTTGCCTTCCACCAGGCACTTCAATGACAATTTGTATTTCTTTCCAATCCAAAAAGTAATTATTTGTTTTTACTAGTCTACAGGAAGAAATGTCATTTCAATCTCCTCCGGAGAGTACTGATGATAAAATTCTCATATCTCTCCCCTTTCATGTCTAGGCATTTCTGATAGAAACACCACACATTCTTTTAAGATTTTTCAGTATTTATAAACCCTTAGATGTTCAGAGGTTTTGTGTAACTGGAAAGACTTTTCAGAAAACAGTAGGTGATATTATTCTACATTGGATTATATAGGAAAAAAAGAATCCCTCATCACCAAAAGATGCAATAGCAATATTGTGATGCCTTATATATGATTTGAAGGAGTTGAAGGGTCTATAGAAATTATGATTTTTTTACCTTTAAATATCAGTGCTTGCTATATATATTGTTCTTGCTTGTTACGTGACATATTCATACATGATGTGCCTTGACAATCAACAGCTGCTCTGATTTCTGTTCTGTGAAAACTAACATTATTTGTTAGATTTCAGTAACCTCATCAGGTAAGGGAAACTGCATTAAGATTCAGACATTTATAAGGAATTTAAGGTTTGAGATGTCCTTAAGGATGAAGTTGTGGGAAGGAAAGTTCAGACAAAAGCAAAGAGCAGTTCATCGGTCCCTCAAGCAAAGGGAAATCCCAAGCAATGGGCAGGATGTTAGTAGCAATATAAAGCTGTTTTTTCCATCTACGCTTATAAAAATAAACCAAATGTGTACAAAACCTCTGGCCCACATAAGGGAAAAGTTTCCCAGTGGTCAATTCAATTAACTAAAAACCCACTAAACCCCACAGCTTTCCTGGCTCAAGTAAATATGCAATTAGAGAAGACTGCATAGTAAACATGAAAAAAAAAATAAAATATGTTTTTGGTTTTATTTCTGACTTCTATGTTGGTAATAACTCTAGTTCCAAAGCTTTTACAAACTTCAGTTGAACTAAAAGTTGAGTTTTTACTCTAGACCAACACTTTAGCAGTAAAGAAAGGAATAAAGTGAGCTCATTTCACTCTTTTTAGCAGTATAGCCAATTTCAGAAATGTCTCCTTGACTTAAAACAGTGAAATTTTCTAGAACTGATGATACCTCTGTTACTAAAATGGTCTTTAAATGCACCTCCTCACTGAAAGATGTGCTTGATTGTGTGAGTGTACTGGCAGGAGAGGAAAAAAAAAAAGAACAAATTTAGAGATGTCTATTTGAGACTGGACTTCAAAAAATACAACTTATTTTCACTTTTTAAACTTTTCTTGCAGAAATAAGAAGCAATACAGGCACTGCACTATGTGTGACAATAAGAAATGGCAGGTTCCTATTGATTCAACACACTCGGAATCTCATTAGTTATCAAATGGGACTTGAGTACTGCCAACAAATAAACAACACGTTTTTTCATTCTCTACTGCCCAAAGTCACCAAATACAGATTAGTCTGGAGTGCATTTATTGTTCCTGCTAGAGGTGATATAAAATAAAAATCAGTTTTAGATACACAGATGGTTTTTTTTCCCCTCCTTCCTCCAGGCTGTTGAAGAACGCACAGAATGAAGTTCATTTCAAAAACTGGTATCAGAAACTACTGGCTGCTCTCCAATTCTGTGCTGGAAAAACCCTGAACAATGAGTTTTCTAAGGAGGGGAAACTTCTCAGAATTCTGGAAGACATTGCCAAAAAAGTAAAAGCTGCCAGTGACCAAAAGAGAAAGGTTTGTTAAAAAATACACTCCCTCCCCCCCCCATCTTTCATCTAAGTTCCTTCATGTCATTTTATTTTTTCTAAGGTGACAGGTCTTTCCTATAATGCCCTTTAGATAAATAAACCCAAGATTTGACTAAAATTTGTAAAATTTTGTGCTGCTCTGACAAGAAGTAAAACACATGTAGTTAATGGGCCAACTCTTATCACTATTACCCTCAAGGTCAGCAGATCTTTTAAGCCATTTAAATTCTTTCATCAATGGTTTCTCAACCAGGCTTGGAGGTGGTCAGAAACAGCAGCAACAAAGCTGGTTAACATTTTACTGAAAGGAACACTCACGTTCAGCACCTCATCCCAATATATTTGCCTCCTGTAGAGCTGCAGTGTTTCTTGAAAACTTAGCTAAGATTTGTCCTTGAGAGGCTGAACATCCTCATTTCTTAGCAAATATAACATTCAGCAATTAATACTGTAAGTATATCTGCAGAGATGCATTCCTGGCAGTAGAAGGCTTGCAGTCTTCTTCTCCAGCAGGTGCAGCTTTTATATCACGTAGGTATATATCCAATTCAAAACTGTTAATTTTCCAAGACAGCTGTTGTTACTTACTTGATGTGTAAAACTGTTGCTTGCTGAGATCTCAGCAAGACAGACCAGAAAGCCAAATAAAAATCTACCTGCCGCTGCTGGTTATCAGGAAAGTTATCATGAACTCTTTTTGCCTTGTTAAGGATTCAAAGATTTTCAAAGGATTTTTTCAGAAAACTCTGTGTTGCCACCGAGAGCAGCAAAGCAAACATGGAAGTAAAAAGACAAAAAAATATTTGCAAAGACAAAAATCCATGTAAAGAGAAAGAAATAGGAGTGATACATTATGCATTACCGCATGCATAATTCAGATTTTAGAGATTCATCTCAAGGCTGTAGTTACTGTGATAGTGAGTAACTCCCAGACCTTGCTGTTAACACACCTACAGTCAGATGAGGGAGATCACAGTGTTGAGGCAACAAGCAACAAATTGTGAAGTTGTCTAGCAAGGCAAAAATAAAAGATATGAGATGCAGCAGAGCAGGTGCAAGGCTAATCAGCCCCTAATGAGGGGTATTGAATCTGAACCTACATGGCAGCCTGAACTGCTGGTGCACCTAGACAGTAAAAGCCTGAACCTGGAGTAAAATAACAGTTCTTATTTTTAATAACTGCCCCTCAGTGTCACCTCATTAGCTGTTAGAAGGTTACGTGGATGCTACTAGCTACAGAAATTGTACTGCTTGTTTAAAATATAGAAAGACAGTAAACGGCCGAAAAGCCGCTGTTATGTTCTTTCATGTTACCATCATGATTCACGTGTTGCAGGAGGTGTTAAAGGTGGAACTCGTCAGACTCGAGCAGTTCTTCCAGGAGGTGAAGGTTTGTCGGCTTCCCCTGAATCCTGCACTTGTTGTCCAAGGCGTAGAGGCAGATGTAAGTATAGCTCATGCAACAGATTACATTTGTAATTGTTATTTTTGGTTTTTTTAGTATAAAGGGGAAGAGGGAGGGAACGGCTGCATTGGCTGGGAAATAATGTTACTGGTATTAAGTCATCTGGTAAACTGCCATCCAGCCCAGTCCCCTTCAAACTAGGGGAGTTTGAGTGGGGGAGAAGAGGAGGCTCCGGGGAGACCTTATAGCGGCCTTTCAATACCTGAAGGGTGCCTATAGAAGAGCTGGGGAGGGACTCTTTGCCAGGAGGTGTAATGATAGGACAAGGGGAAATGGTTTTAAATTGGAAGAAAAAAGATTCAGATTAGATCTCAGGAAGAAATTTTTTACTATGAGGGTGGTGAGACACTGGAACAGGTTGCCCAGAGAAGCTGTGGATGCCTCATCCCTGGAGGGGTTCAAGGCCAGGCTGGATGGGGCCTTGAGCAACCTGGTCTGGTGGGAGGTGTCCCTGCCCATGGCAGGGGGGTTGGAACTGGATGATCTTTGAGGTCCCTTCCAACCCAAACCATTCTATGATTCTGTGAAACTGGGGGCCCTTTCTTGGAGGTGACGGGGTCTGGTGGGGTGGGTGCTGCCCCCGTGTCTCACCTTGCACAGCAGAGATTTCAAGCTCGGAGCAGCCTGTTCCCAGCTCAGCTGCCCTGCTGGGGCGTTGGGATGGGCAAGAGCACCCGGGTCCCCTGAAGCTGAGACCTGGTTACCATCCTGGTAGCTCTTGGTGGCAGGGCTTTTTTTTCTTATGCAGGACTCTCCCCTGTCATTAGCTGGGAGCAGCTAAAGGTCTTAAGCTAGCTCTCTTTTTGCTGAGGTGAGATGAGGCACATGGCTGAGAACTGCTAAAATACTAAATATTCACAGTGACTTACCTGTGTCTGTGACCCCTATTAGAAATGACTTAAAAGTAAGGAAACAGCCATTCTCTTCAGCGTTCTTGGACTTTGCTTTGACCACAGTCCCTCAGATTCAGTTATTCATTGATTAGAAATGTTTTCATAAACAATATTATGCCAGGAATAAGCCATTCCAGCTCTGGAGAAGAGAAAAGTACCCAGCAGCAAGAGAAAACAAACCTGAAGAGCCATATGTATTACCAGTTATAGCTGCCTAATTACAGCAATTTGTGCTCTATTTTTGTGCTCTGGCTCATTATCCACAGCGGACCTGATTCTAAGAGGTGCTGATCCCTTCAATTGCCTTTGACCTGTGATTCTCCAAGTAATTGCTATTCAGCCTTGATCTCGCTGAGAACAGAGGTCTTCCAGCACCCTGCAGGTTTGGGCCAATTGTGTATGGTATAAGTCAGAAGAATTTGAAGCCTGCTGCTTCTCACTGCTTTCAGGCTTTTTTGGAAATAACAACTAATGGGAAAGTATTTCACCATACAGTCATGCTATTTATACTGCACCAGCTTGGCTGGACAGATACAAAATGTTTAAATCTGAAGAGAGATTTTTATTTTTTTTATTTCATTTTTCTTACGCCATTATAGGCCATTATCTTGCTATAAATACATGCAGGTTCTTGATTGAAGTGTATGTCAGTATAATCATGCAAATTGGCATTTTTAAGTGCTTATAATTACCTAAATTTAATTCACTTTGGTATCATCTATTGATTTTACTCCTAGCAAACACTGCTCCCGGCTCTCTCAGTAATGCGTTAGCCCACAGTAACCTTTCGAGCATTTATTGAGACATTTCCATTGGCAAAATTCCACAGAGGGTCAGGATTTCTTCATCAATAATAGCTGTTGCACGTTGCAGAGGTATGATGTGGCCAAGACAATACTTGTGAGCTTGTACTGTGCTTTGAGATGTTTAGATGAAAAGCAAGAGGCAGCTGTGTCTAGTAGCTTTTTTGTTCAAATTAGCCTCCATTGCACTCCAGCCAGTAAGGACAGTGGTAGCTCCTGTGGGGTGCTCATTATTTCTAGAAACCAGGCCATTAATTTACCATTGTCTTTGGTTGTTTGTACAGTGGGTTCCCCTCCAACCCCCCTTTTTTTTTAATGATGATGATAATACCACTCAAACTCACACAGGATTTGCAGTGCTTGGCTCATTAATGCTTTTTGAAGCCCTTTAAGGTCTTCAGGTGGAAAGAGCTGTAGGGCATGAGAAGTCAGAGTTTATATTTAATTAAGATAAATTCCGCATAAAATAGATTGTGATTTTCAGAATTTCCTGTATTCTCAGCCAAGGTGAGGTCAGCAAAGAAATTAGCTGTTTTTTTCCTTCCATAAAGTTTGTATTATTGGGCATTTTTTTCAGAAAATAATAGGACTAAAGGCTTTTCAATGCTTTACAGATTACTCATTACATCAGTCTTATGTACTTTTCCACTCAGTTCCAGACAAAGTTTATTGTTAATAGACCTGGGTGAAAACAAAAAACAGTTAGTATGGAAAATACTATTAATTCATATAATCTGATTATTGAGTGAAGCAAATTGTCCGGGAAAAATAAGTTCTCATTTTCCTCACCCAATTAAACAGCCAGTAATATCAACAATTACTTATTTTTGTTATCAGTGCTACTGAGCAATATTTAAAGATGGTAGCTTTCCCCAAGTATTGTATTAACCTCATGTTCTGTATATGTGACACTATTGTTCATCTCTCTCATCTTTTTTTCCCTGAAGTCATGTTCATATTTTACATCCAACGCTTTTCCATTAAAAATCTCCTTCATCAATGCAAATGCTCCAAGTGGAAACATCAATGTTATTTTTAAGGTATGTTCTTCCTCTAATCCTTAGCTCCTTTTGTATGAAAAATGTTGATTTGAAATTCAGCTAATTTATATTTTAAACCTTGAGTCTGAGAATGTTTGATTTGGCTCTGCTGTTCATTTTTCCCAATTATTTTTGATACTAGAACTTTTAATGGAACACGCTGAGGCAGTGCACTGAGGCGTCAACTTTTTGATGGGTAGAGAATCTGATGACCTCTTTCAATTTATTTTTTTTTTCTTGGTGGAGACAAGCAGGCTAAAATATGAAGTTTATATTTTACACCTAATTTATTTACCACACTGAAGCCAGAGGGCACGTCTCGGAGAAGAGAAAGTTCAGAATGACTGAATCCAGTAGCCATGTCCATATGTCTCTAACAAATCAAAATACTGGAGTGTTAGGGACTGCACTTGCTACATGGAACTATTTCAGCCCCTGTCAGCCAGTGTTGGAAATGGGCTGAGGAGAAGGGAGGTGGGGGGAACAGCAGAGGAGCTGGGTCTCATCAGAGTTGCTTGGAGGAACTGACTCTGAAAATGAATTCTGGTTGTCACCTTCAAAGCTTCAGAGTTCATGAAGTGCTGTGTCCATCCACAAAAGACAATGCATGCAATCTAAAGTTACTTTTCTTTCAAAAGCTCAAAAGTCTTCCATAATAGTGAGTACTGTTTTTAGAGAAGAGCACTGAAGTTCATAAAATGGCTGATGGACACAAAATCATAGAATCGTAGAATTGTCCGGGTTGGAAGGGACCTTTCAGATCATCTAGTCCAACCATCAACCTAACACTGACAAAAACCATCACTAAACCGTATCTCTAAACACTATGTCTGCACGTCTTTTGAACACCTCCAGGGATGGTCCCTCAACCACTTCCCTGGGCAGCCCATTCCAATGCTTAATAACCCTTGCTGTGTAAAAATTTTTCCTAATATCCAATCTGAACCTTACAAGAGGCAAGAATGAGATTTTTCTCAGGTTTAGGTACTAAGAAGTATTAATTGGAGTTAATATTACCTTTAAATGAAAGAAAAATAGATTTTGATTATTTTTTTTTTAAACAATAATTTGTTTCCTCAAGTTATTATTTCATGGCAGTAAAAGTCTGTAGATTGGAATGCTTATACAAAAAGAATAAAACACTTAAAAATACTGGTAAAAATCACATGTGTTTTAGATGGGGTGGGCAAGGGGCAACAAAAAAAGCCATACTTTTGTTTTCACAGGCCATTTACTCAGCCATGGTTGGAGATAATCTCTTCATTATCTCTTGTGGCTACAATTAAAGCCCCATTTCACTAAGATTGTTGTTTGACTAACTCCATGGGGAGAGAGTCAACACTGCATCACTGTTTGAAACTGAAAATGAATCATGTCATGGATGAAATATAAATTCATGATAAAATTCCCTTCCAGCCTGCTGTAAATACCAAGTTGTGAAGCTTAACATTCGAAAAATGCTGTCATTTGTGGAAAGGGATCTAGCATTAAGTAGACTTTAAAATGTAACTAAATTAGGATCCTACCTCCGGATTAAATTTTCAAACTCTAATAATTACATAGGAATAATAAGCAGAAAGACTGCAGTTAATCGGGGAGCTTTTGTTACCATCTCTGTGGCTGCCAAAACCGTTTCTGCCTATGTGTACCATTTACTCTGGCCTCTTCTGACACAGAAAGATAAGTAGAAACTTTAAAGAAAAACAAGAGGGATTTACTGTAAAGTGAACGTAGCTGTTTCAGTGAGGGGAAAAAACCAAAATGAAATAGGGAGTTGTTTCTATCTGATATTGAAGGAGAAACCTGGATTTCTTGTGCAATTTTCAGATAGGCGATGATCTGCGTCAAGATATGCTGGTTCTGCAAATTATTCGAGTGATGGACAACATTTGGCTCCAAGAGGGACTGGATATGCAAATGATCATTTATAGGTGTTTATCTACAGGAAAAGGCCAAGGTCAGTTTTACACTCTCAATTTTACCTGAATTTACATTATCCATATCTCATGTAAATAAAGATGTAAAAAAATAGTCCCTTTAACTTTTATTTTCATGGATGTCTTATTTATCTTCCTGCTTAAAGAAAAAAAAAATTGCTCAGATTTTCTGTTACTCAGGCCCTAAATTGTACACTTTCCTACTCCTGAATGTTCCTTTCATTTATTCATTCTGCCTCTCCAGCAAAAAGGACAGCCAAACTCAGTGAATTTTGTAGCAACTTAGGCTAGAATTTTCCAAAAGCCTCAACATCATCAGCTAACGTGAGGTTCTTAAAAGCAACTTCACACATCAAAAAGAGAGCTTTGGAGAAGATTGGCCGCAGCCAGTAAAGTTTTAATCCCGTGTGATCCTGCGTAGATGCTTAAATGAACTTAGAGACACGTGGCTACAGAAAGTACCTGTAGACGAGTGATGACAGCTTCGCAGTGTTGATTTTGAAATATTACTCTTGCAATTTGTGCTGCTTAGGGCAGGCCTGACTCATCTGAAAGCTTTATTCTCTTTTTTATGGCTGTTAGAGCTGTAGCAGGGATACCAATTGCTTGCTAAAGAAATTTACTGACAGCAATAAGCTTTCTATTTTTACTGACTCTCCAAATCTTTTACTGAAAATAATCCTTGCACAAATAGAAGACTGATGTATCCCGATTACCTGCTATACAAAAAGTATCAGAAATACCCCAGCCCAACCCCAAAATTCATTTCTTTCTGAGCCACAAAGAGAAAATGAGAGAAGATGAATGATCTGAAGGAGCTAGGAGAATGTATAGATGAATTCACACACATGGAGGGTGGTTAAGGTGACCTGAAAAAGCCTCCCCACTTCTTTGTAGACATGGGAGTCAAAGCTTAAAGCTTCTGCTTCAAAGGCAAGCATACTATTTCTGAACATAATATTATAGTGTCTCTTATACACTAACACTTAATTTGATTTTTGCTAAGAAAGATACAGGGATCATCTGCAAATAACATTCTCTGCCTGACAGTCTCTTCCTTTCAGCACCACAGCAGCAGAAAACCTCTCAGTGTGCGAGGGATTTCCCACCCAATGTCTTTCCATATGAGTAGCAGAAGTGTTAATATGATTAGTTTACAGTTAATGATTAAGGATGATTAAGGATAGGTCATCAATTGACATGCTTGTGGTCATATGGGACTTGTGCTTAAGTAGGCTTGTGTATCCAAGTCTTCCAAGTCCTAGTCTAACAACTTGCTCCATGGTCCACCTTTTCCACACTGGGGAGATAGGAGAAGACAACTTCATAGTCATTGCAATGTGGAAAACACTTTTTCACATAGATGTGAAAAGCAGATAAAGCACTGGTAGGATTCCACTTTCCAGGCATGATGTTGTAGAGGAGCCTGTTACCAACTGAAATTCTTAGAGAAAGTCCTTCCTGTAATGCAGAGTTGCGGGATGACGTGCCAGGGGACCACACACAGGGACAGAAGGCTGGCAAGCCAGGTCTCGGTTCCAAAAAAGGAATTAAGTGCACGCAGTAGAGGCAGAGGATTGAAGTGAAGCATTGCAAAATGCTTGGCTTTTCACTGCAATTCAAATCCCAGTTTGTGTCATCTTGGATCAGACTAATTTCTGCACTATCTAGTATCCTTTCTCCCAGCTGTGATCAGCATCACATGCTGCAGAAAAATTTGTGTATCATTCTTGGCATTAAAAGCATATGAAATAACTTTTTATTTCGTAGCAAATATCCAGTCCTTTTTTTTTTTTTTTTTTTATAGGTTTTGGGTTGTTTGTTGGTGTGCGTATTCTACCCATTTTGAATCTTGTTAAGTTGTTGGCCTTGTTGGTACCTTGAGATAGTTATGTCCACAATATTGGTTTTGGTGGTTTTATTTCTTTTTCGCAGAACTGCCAGTTTTTACTAAGTGTCCTTTGGTTTTTTGTTTCCTTGGAGAAAGAGAAAAAAAATCCTGACCTGTATGTTCTATTACATTCATTATTTTATAAACTTTTAAGCATCTATGTTTTTTTCTGCGTGGAATGATCCAACAATATGCAATATGCATTGATGGTCTTCGTATCTTTTTAAAGTTGAAGGTTTTTCATGTGAACTCTTTTCTGTCTGATTAGGATTGGTACAGATGGTGCCAGATGCTACCACACTAGCGAAGATCCACAGGGAGTCTGGTCTGATAGGACCATTGAAAGAAAACACAATTAAAAAATGGTTCCGTCATCACCATCCTCTGGAATCAAGTTACCAAGAGGTAACTTCATAAAGAAGCTTATTATACATTTCGTGTTTTACCATGGGGAAAAAAACCAACAAAAAATGGCAGTAAGCAGCAAAAACAAATGACTCAGACTCAAGACAAACAACTCACATGCATAGAAGCCAGGGAATTGACTTAAATGCCACTCTCTTTCTAAGCAGATATTGCTTGGATCAGGTGCATTGTAATAAATTTTCTATGAAAACATGTCATAGGGATGCTTTGAAATATAGCAGTAAAATGAAGAGCTGAAGTAGAAATTAAGTGGAGACTTCCAAAGCATTTATTTTTTAGGTCAACTCTCTGAATACTTTTATATAAACTATGAAAAATCTTGTGGATTTCCTGTATTTGGAAATGACCGTGTCAATACTAATAGTTTTAGAAAGCTGTTTTATCCAAACTATCTAGTCATATGACAGAAAAGATCATGCTTTTCATATCACGTTATGGGATCCCATGTAATGCATCTGATTTTATGTAACTGGGCATTATGCATGAGCCAAAAAAATTGGAAATTTTATTTATAGAAGCAGAGATTTCCCTTTGAGAGGAACTCTTTCTATTCATTTTTTGTTGGCTGAGCATGTTCTAAGGCTTATGAAAAATCTTGTGATGTTTATGTTGCTGCAACAATTTTTAAAACCCTATTCTGTGCCCACAGTAGATTACTAGCCAAAATTTTAAATTTAAAGGGGAGGCTTGAGTATTTACCACTCTGAAAATGAAGTGCTTTTATACAAGTTTATTAGTAGATATATAGCGTAAATATATTTGATAAACTTCAGTAATTTTGTAATTATTCCATAGGCATTTGTTTATCCACATTTTCAGTAAGAGTACTTGAATTCCTAATACATCATCTTGATTCAATTAAAAAGGAACAATCTTTACAGATTATTTTTTTACAAGTTTATGTGTTTATAGTGTTATGGTAGAAGCGCAGCCAACATTTCAGTTGAGAAGTGAGAGGCTATTAGTTATTGATGAGAACCCGATTTCTTACTGCAGCTGCAGTTTGTAAAAACTACTATTAATGTGGAATATTCTAAAACCAATTTCTACCCATTTTCTTTCAATTTTTGGAACATGTAAAATGCAGTCAGAGCTGCATTTTGTGTAGAGCATGCATAAAATCACTACTGTGCGTTCACCTTGGGTTTGCTGGTGAGTGAACCTTTCTCTTTTACTCCTTAATGATTTTTGTACTCACACAACACTGTATCTAAGGTGCTCAAAAAACTAATGCAGAATAAACTCTAATATCCTCATTTTACAGATGGGTGAACAAAATCACAGAAAGCTGTGTGGATAAAACACAGAAAGGTGTTTTATCCAAGGTCATCAAAGTGAGTGAGTAGTACAGTAACACATAAAACTCAACCAACTCTTGTGCTGTGGCCTAAGTCTTCCACAGTGCTGTCATCTGGATCAGCCATTGCAGGTGACACCCTGCATCTACAGGGAAATCCTGAATGCCTAAGTAGTGGTTTACTTTCACTAATGTAGGTTTTGTCCAAAAGCATAACAATCACAACTTAGGATTGTTGGGGTTTCTATACTTAGGATTGTTTGGGTTTCTATATAAATGAGTTACATTGTGATTTAGATTCATGGGACTTCTCAATAAGAACTTCAGTTTTTCAGTTCTTAAACTGTAGTAGGTAAGATTAAAAAAAAAAAAAAACACAAAAAAAGACAAAAGCTAATCCTTAAGCTTTGGGGTAGAAGACTGATCATCATTTGAATCAGGAATAACTCTCCCCTGAGAGAGGACACTGAATACGTGTGTTGTGAAAGAGATTGGGTAGATTCTCCTACTAGAAGAAGTCACAATTATTAAATACTTACCACTGAAGTTAGCAGAAAACTTGGACTCCACCTCTGAGTGTCTGGTGAGCTTGTACATTTTCCTACTTCTGCCACGGGCACATTTTTGTCAAACAGCAGCGCCACAATGTAATATTGTAAAGAGATTCATGAGAGAGATCTGAATGAGCCAGTCTACTTACATGAAGCAGAATAACTGTGAAAGTAAAAGAGCATCAGAGGAGTAGGTTGTATTAAGCACAACTGTTACTCTGGTTTTTGGTTTAATCACTCTCTTGGGTCTCTCTGCACGACACTCGGTTTGATCCCACAGTCTATTCAGATTCACAGCTGCCATGAGCCTGCCTTTGTTTCAGTTCGTTTCTGTAAAATGGGGTTTAATTCTTGGGGCTGGAATATTATGAGACTTGATTAATTAGGATTTGAGATAGACAATGGAGTTCTGGAGAAAAAAAAGATCTGTGTAGGTACAGAACAGTACAATGACTCTAAAATAACTTTCTTTGTAAAGCAAATGGTTAAATTTGTGGATTTCCAGCTAATTTCCAAATGATTGTTTTTACAATATACATGCAGGCTATTGAACAGAAAATGTCAGCTTCCTGCCAAGAGGCTTGGTTTTCTCAGGTACATTTCACCTTAGAAATTTTCCACAGAATTCCATGTATCCATAAAACACGAGGTGAAAACCTCACGCATAAAATTGTTCTTGCATTGTAACTTTGAAATTTGTGTATTAGTAGTTTGAGTATTAATATTTGAGTATTAGTACAAACACCTGTCTGTTAAAATTCTAGCAACGTTTATAGAACTACCATTTTTGGTTTTCTTGTTAGCATCACAAACAAATACATCTCTGTGTATTTCCAGTAAGTGTTTTTGTTTCACTAACTAGGCAATAAGGAATTTCTTTTATTCCTGCGCTGGCTGGTGTGTTGTTACCTTCATTCTGGGAGTCTGTGACCGCCACAGTGACAACATAATGCTGACAAGGGCCGGACACATGTTCCACATTGATTTTGGAAGATTTTTAGGTCATGCACAGATGTTTGGAAGCATAAGAAGGTTAGTATCTATAGTAACACACATATGAAACTTTAAAGCAGTGTTCTGAAATTTCACAGTCTTATCAACACCCATGGAAATGAGATAATTTTTTTTTCCTTTCTGAATTTTTCAAAACAACATCTTTTCATTTTTCACAAAAGCTCTAAAAATATGGAAATGACTGGAAAAGGAGATCCCCTTTCAGTCTAAAAAAAAAATAAAAAATCTAAATCTTTGGTCAGAGATTTGGATGTTGCAATTCAATTATGACCAGATTGGCCTGTGGCAAAAGAATTCTCATGTCCATTGTTTTTTTCTAGCAGAGGAGCCTTCCAATAATGCATCCAAAATCATAGATGTATCTAATTGACCACTTTCTCCCCATAGTCAGTGAAGAAACCAAATTTTCCAAGTAGACATGGAGAATAATTACATTATGCCTGTGTGGGTAAAATTGCAAACGTTTTAATTCTCTTTTGCAGTTTTACACACTGAGCTCAGGGGTTGTTTTGCAAATGTCTCACGTTACATAAACAAGACTGTGATTTTTCTGTGTTTGCGTCTGTGATGTAACTATCCCATGATAAAGATAAATAAGGTGGTATGATCATATATTCTAGTTCCTTATGTGAGCATACTATGGAGGAATGGATTGTAATTGAATAATGATAGATAGGATAATGCCACTAATACTATGGAGGAATGGATTGTAATTGAATAATGATAGATAGGATTCCACTCTGTGTAAAACACAAAGAAGCAGAGTAGAGAACGGATAAACGATCCCTAATACTGACAAGATGAGTAGTGGGAGGGGATGGAGAGGTGGGGTGTCTTTCCTACATGTTTGCTAATAATTTCCAGAACTAGTCCTAGAATTAACTTTGAGATAATTATTCCTTCCTTTTTCTTCTTTTTTTTTTTTTTTTTCTCCTTTAAGCTGGCCTTTGACTGTTTGGGACTATCTCAATGTGTTAGAAAGGAATAACAGCGTGGGAGTATTGATATGAGGGAAGCTGATGGGGCTAATAAGTACTTCTAAGCCAGGCAGTCAAAAGATTTAGTTGCAGTGCTCAGAATTATCATCAATCATTCAAGATATGCTCCCTTAATCCTACTTATTTGCTGTGCAAAGAATAAAGCAGACCAGAGTAATAAAAAAAGATACTCATGCACACCCTGAGTCAAGGGCTGCATCCTTCACTCCATCACACCCCCCTTTGGAGCCTAACAGGAGTTTCCTTAAGCAGTAATTTTTCATGAGCAAAGAATTATCTAGTTTGAATGGCAGGATGAAGCAAATATAGGGGGGAACACGATAACCAAATGTAAACAGAAATCATGTAATAGCAATAATAAAAATAGATGTTAATTTTACTAGTTTACAACTCAGTCGTACTACACCTTCTCATAAAGTCTAAGGAAATGGTTTAAAATGTAGTCACTTCCAGAAACAGCAGCCATTTTTTCCTGTTTCTCCATGCAGTGTATTGATTTTAAACTATTAAGACTCACACTTAACAGTACGTTTTGAACATCATGGGAAAATTGCAGTCTTCCTCATACCTATATGCAGTTGAGCAGACACAATATTAATGACTACAATTCTCATGAGCTTCATGAAATGTAACATATTATTTGTAACACAGGGATATCACATTTCTACATCACATAAATTTCAAGCTCTCTCAAAATTCCAAACCTTCAGTGCCATTTGTATCTAGTCATTCCCACAAGGCAAGTCCTGAAATAGGCTTAGGCTCTGATTTCTTTAACAGCTCTTTATATTAGATTTTTATTTGACTTCTTATTAGATTTTTATTTGAGTTCTTTGCAACCCCAACAGTGTTATGCTACTAAAATAATATTGCTAAACCAGCAGCACAATGCTTTCAAATCTTTGCAGTTATTAACGCTGACTATTAGGATTTTGTGGATGCTATACACATACTTGTGAAGGTCTATAGGTGTCTTTAAAGAATTATAAGTACGGAATCTATGCAAATGAATGAAGGCTTATAGAAAAGGAGTCGCTGTCTGAACTGTTTAAAATAGTCATGCCTTTCAGAATTTAGGAAGATCACTTGCTTGCCACAGCTGTCCATTATCTATCCTCAGGGGGTGCTTTTTGTCGTTAACAAACTTCAGAAAGCTTCACAAGAGCAGGTCCTCTCCAGTATTCTACATATGGAGCCTTTCTTTTGATGTAAATAAAGGGAAAGGCATAGATGGCTGCTTTGAGATTTGCACGCTGTCATGCGTGGGGCTGCAGTTCTTTCTATCAAATCCAACATGAGTCTTCAGAGAACCCTTTGAAGCTGATATGATTCATCCTCACTTTTGCATTTGTGATTGTGTAACACCCAAAAAAAGGGGATTAGTTAACTTTTCTAATTCCTGCCCTCACCTTTAAATGGCGTGCAATAAGTCTGCTCAGTTTTGAGTCCAAGGCACAAATCAATAGCTCAGCTCTTACTGATCTCAGAGGGAAGGGGAATCAGGAACTTTCTGTCTTTTCCAGTTCTATGTACCTTCACAGTGCAGCAAATATGTTAAATAGTATTAATGACCTGTCTTTACTTGGATCTAGAAACTAACGTTTCAGAAGTGTTGGAGAGAGACATATGATGTATCTAGCCAATAGCATAATAACAGAGCTTGGCAGAAGAATTATTCTCAAAGTCCCACAGGGAACTTTCCTGCTGAACCATGAAATTTCATTATCTTTTTTTTTTTTTTTTTTTTTAATCATACTGGATGACACATTTTGTTAGTGGTAATAAAATACTCCTCCTTTCATTCTCAAATCCAGCTGCCACATTTCTCCCCTGCATTCCTCCAAAGTAGTGAATTCTGCAGATACACTTCAAACTGTATGAAGAAACATTTCTCATTTAACGAACTTTCCCGCTGAACCACGAAATTTTTTTTTTTTTTTTTTTTTTTTTTTTTTTAATCATACTGGATGACACATTTTGTTAGTGGTAATAAAATACTCCTCCTTTCATTCTCAAATCCAGCTGCCACATTTCTCCCCTGCATTCCTCCAAAGCAGTGAATTCTGCAGATACACTTCAAACTGTATGAAGAAACATTTCTCATTTAACTTCACATAACCATCCTATTCTTTATCTACTGAGCATTCTGTGGCAATCATCTTAGGCCCAATCTGACTGAAATAGGTGTAATATTACCTGGGTAATCACACAGGGCTAGGTCAGTCATCAAATGGTACGGAAGAAGGTGTCTGGCTCATGGCTGTACCTGACATGATGCTTTCTTTGCTTTTGTTTTCTCCTTTTCAGTTCTGACCAGTTCCTTTTAAACAATTCTCCTTTGGTGAATTAAGCAATAAGAGATTTACTTAAATCCTGTGCTAACTGAACTAATCCTGACTTCAGCAGTCTCCTCCTCTCTACTACCAGACACTGTTGTCCACATTTCTTCAGGCAATGATGTGTAGTCTGAAACCTGATGGCAAGGTATGGAGTAGTCCAGCTCATGGCACACTGTATATTCACCTTTTCATAACCTAGGTGTCCATTCTATTTTAAAATTACTTGTAAACAATCAGGATGACTGATTAAAACACTCACTGGCCTTTCTTTTCCCTGATCTGAATCGCACAGACCCTCTTGTCTCCTTGCCAAACTAATCCCACATCTTGGCATGGTTTTCCCAGAATTTAAATCTGCTAAGCTGGTTTTCTTCTACGGAGTTAATTTTTAGAGGCAGCCTGACTGTTCCATTGGGAAATTCCAGTTTTTTTGAAGGAAGCTTCAAAAATGTGGGAAAATTATGTTTCCCACACTTTCTTCCTATATCAGCATCTTCCTACACTGAAAAGGGCTTAAGAAAGCCTGAGCATGTAGAGAAGTAGAAGGGTCCACTTTTATTTAAAAAGTAACACTTTTCAATTTAGTGTTAATAAAATAAGATGAGTGGTGCTGTCTCACTGGAAGTGTTTATTTGAAAAAATTCATTATTTTCAGGTATTTCTTTCTAAAACAGAAAAGCTGCCATACAGTCAGGGAAAAAGAAATTGTATCTGCATTCTTTGACTCCATTACATCTACATGTGTTTTGTCTTTTTCTTAAAAATAAGAAAAAGTTGGAATGAAGGAAGATAGTAATTTGAGAATTTCACATTTTATTTTCTCTTTTTGCTTTTTTAACTGTTATTTAGGGTACTTATCGCAGGAAAAGTCTAAAACTTAAAAGTGAAAACTTCAAGTGTAATCACTTTTCATTTTCTAAATTTGTGCATGAAAGCTGTTGGACTTGCCAATATTACCCGCTGAAAGAGTTCATTAGGAATTTTCAGTATACCTAGTTATTAATTCATTTTTTGCAGTTTAAATTTATTTTTTCTGACATGATCTGTCTGGAGTTATTAGTTTATGATCTGGTAACTCTTAATTCTTTTCCACCATCCACTTCCTGTACGCTACCCTCCAAAAATCTCTGACTGAAATCATGGAAAGATTTAATTTCACGGCTTAAAGCACCTCAGTAGCCCCAATGATCTTAATAACATTATACAGATGTTTGAAGATAGTCATACACTTAAGTCTTTGCCTAAAGACTGAAAGGTGTAATATGCATAAAGACCAAAAGGTGGAACAGTGTTGCCTCCAAGCTGACAAAGCCCAAAGGAGCTTGAATTTATGAGGCAAGAAGTCCATCACATCTAAAAGTCAGGTGTCTGTAATTGCCCCAAATTAAACACCAAAAGCACAAGTCAAGTCTGAGAATGTATGAGCAGCTCAAGTTACAGTCTTGAGTTTCAGCTGCACTTCTCTTCAAGGCAGACAAAGCTAACAGTAGGTATTTACTGTTGCTGTTTTGTTGCTTTCTCTAATTATCAAGCCTGGATGGTAGTTTGCCCTTTATTATTGGTTAATTTTCAGTAATAGCCTCCTGCTGAGGGCATTCAACTGAAGATTTTTGAAATCAGAGTAAATTATGTTCATTGCCCACTTTGGATCCTTCATTTATTTGGTTATCCTTTTCCAAGTACCCAGACAGTTCCCATACAGTGTCTGTACAGATTTGACTCTATCTAGTTTTGTTCACTCAAGTGAATTGTTTTTCTGCTGAATTGAGTTCCCTGGAACCCAGTTCTGGTCTGTCACAGCTGTCAAGGTCCTTCTTGGTTTTTCATTCTGGTAAAGCATGGCATAAACTGCTTTCCTATCTTTGGGAACAGCCACTTTCTGGAAGGGAGTTATCATGTATTCTTCTTAATAATTATCTGGGCTTGAGCAATTGTTTGATGCGTTCAGAGCTACCAGTGGAATTCCCTCTGCTTTGGGAGATTTACTGCACACAAGTTATTTAGGTGACTCCCTATCAACTTCCCACTTCAGAGGTTTCTTCCTGCCCTCTTCCCTTCCCTCCTTCCCTCTCTATTAGTCATCCCATGATTTTTTGCAGAATGTGACTCTAAAGACAGGAAGTTTAACAATAAAACAGAAATCAAAGGGGAAAAATACATCACGTTCACTGTCCATTTTGGTGATATGATTTTATTTGTTATCCTTTTCAGAGTATAACTGTTTACAGATGCATTTATGTTATCTTTCCTGCTCACATTAGAAATGTTTTATTGTGTCATCTCTTTCTCCAAAAGCTTTCTGTACATGTACCTTTTAATGTTTGGGGGAGCTGTGCTTACACTGTCAGGTGTAACGCTTATATTCAGGGGGAGCTGTTCTCACACACAATCAAGTATACATCAAGCACTTCTAAATTAATCTCCATTGCTTGGTCTCGGTATCTTTTTCTGCTTGTTCTGCACACTACGCTTTTCTCCTTCATCCTTAACTGGAAAGCATACTGATATACTTAATTCGTGTAAGATTTCATCCCCTGCCCTAAGGAATTTCTGTGCAATTCAACTTCTTCATCAGTGGTTTATTTCTCTGGTTTGCCCAGTTGTAAACAAAACTCCTCCAACAATCTACAACTGTATTTTCCAAATAGCCATCTCATATGGTAGCTAAATATTCGGTAGATATGGGATATAAGCCCACTTGTTCTATTTATTTTAAGGCAACTCTTAGGTCTGACTTTTAAAATGTTTTTTTCAGTACTGAGGGTCAGTCAGAACACAAAAAGCACTTATCCAACGATCTCTATTAACAAGAGGAATTGCTCCAATCTCCTCGTGAATTAACTCTCAAGTGTTATATCAATAGGGTTAGTAATAAACTCCTAACAAACCTGGAAGATTTGGTAGTCTTAGAAAATGGAATAAGGCATCAGGAATGCTGTACTGAGCAGTTTCAAATATGGTTATTGAATGTGAAGTATATAAAGGATTTAAATGCACCTTAAAATAGTTGTGTAGTGTGGTTGCTGGTGACTCTGAGTGCAGGTTGCTTTATATTGTCTGTCTGAATATAGGATCCTAACTCAGCTCAGAAGGTGCCCGAGCTGGACACAGTAGTGCCTTTTAACCAGTCAATATAAGATGCAGGATTGCTAAAGGACAATATTGAGGGGGCTGGAAAACAAATCGTATGAGAAGCAGCTGAGGGAGCTGGGGCTGTTTAGTTCGAGGAAGAGGAGGCTGAGGGGAGACCTCATCACTCTCTACAACTTCGTGAAAGGACACTGTAGAGAGGTTGGTGCTGGTCTCTTCTCGGAGGTCATTAGTGACAGAACGAGAGGGAATGGCTTCAAGCTCCAACAGGGTAGGTTTAGATTGAACATTAGGAAGGAATTTTTCACCGAAAGAGTGGTCGGGCATTGGAACAGGCTGCCCAGGGAGGGGGTGGAGTCACCATCCCTGGCTGTGTTTAAGGGACGTTTAGATGGGTTACTGAGGGATATGGTGTAGGGGAGAACTTTGTAGAGTAGGGGAGATGGTTGGACTCGATGATCCCAAGGGTCTCTTCCAACCTAGACGATTCTATGATTATGATTGATTTTAAACTATTGAAGGCATGTATGTTCTTAAAATAGAGTTCATCTTCTTTCAGGGAGGATCGTTTTTGGGTTCTTCCAAAGGGGTTTGGGTTGTACAAAGTGGT
Source organism: Calidris pugnax (assembly GCF_001431845.1). Taxonomy (NCBI): domain Eukaryota; kingdom Metazoa; phylum Chordata; class Aves; order Charadriiformes; family Scolopacidae; genus Calidris; species Calidris pugnax. The sequence continues at coordinate 1,516,782 of NW_015090800.1, read as the reverse complement.
TGAAACTCTGCAACGCAAGGGAATAAATTCAGTAGTCAGACTGCAGAATATCTAGTGATCACAGCAGAGACTGGGGCAACGCAGCCATAGTTGGAAACCATCACGAGATGCCTCAAACTAGTTTCCCATCACAATTCTATTGCTAATTTTCTTCTTAGGGAAGGTTCCAGATGAGTCCCTGTAGCAATATGTGCTGCAAATACTAGGGCTACACTAAGAACTGTGACCATGTCCAGCCTCGGTGGTAACCAGTGGTGTTAGCTTAACAGCATGATGGATCAGAGCCCTTAGCTTAGGTGAGGATTATAGCTTGTTTTCTACCATATCCGTTAAGCATGATTAAATCTCGATGTAGCCAATTCAATTACTGACAGAAACAGATAAATCTTTCAGAACCAGGCCAGTTCAATGTGTGAAATATTTCTTTTATTACTGATAGTAATAGTGGGTAGGTCCAACATACTGAGTCTACTGCAAAGTTAATATTAAGGCTCTGATAGTGAAAACTAATGATAGTAGCAAAGTTGATATGCACAGAAGAACTAACTTAATGAATAAATAAGAACCATAATGGTTTAAGAAGTGTCTGCAGTTACCTAAGGAATTCAAGACATTCTTCCTTGTTTGATGTTTCTGCCTCTAAAGATAGATGCTAATATAAAAATAATGCAGGTGAAACTAATCAGAAATTAGATTTAAAATTTGTAGTTAGAATTTTTTTATGCAGTAAGTATCTCAAAGAAGAGCAGAAATGGCAGAAAATGGAGCTAAAACTGTGTTATCTGGAATAGATTTGACTTCTGGTCATTTGGTTGAAGAATGTAGGTCAGAAATATTAGATGCATGTTTTGAATGTCCAAGCCGTGTAGTTTACCTGAGCCAAGGATGCTGAGGGCCTTCAGGAATCTTTCTGTGTAAGTATTAAGGGCATAAGGTAACACTAAATTCAGACCAGTTTACTCAGGGCTATGTCCAGTTGAATCTTGAAAACCTTCCAGGATAACCTCTCCACGCAACCCGTTTCAGTATTTAATTATCCTCATAGTGAGGGTTTTTCTGGATTATGGCTTCAGCTGTTTCAATTTTCTCTCTTATTCTTGCCTGGATCCCTTTCATAACCTCCTCTGGATGCTGCCTCATAGTGAGGGTTTTTCTGGATTATGGCCTCAGCTGTTTCCATTTTCTCTCTAATTCTTGCCTGGATCCATTTCATAACCTCCTCTAGATGCTGTTTTGGTCTCCTGAAAACCTTCTCACTTCCTAGGTTAACAAGACCACCTTCCTCAGTTTCTCCTCATAGGCAAGTGCTCTAGCCCCTAAACATCTTGGTGGCCCTCTGCTGAACTTATTCCAGTTTAGAGACATCTTTCTTGTTTTGGCAGGGACTTAACTACCAAGTATTAAGTAAAGGGTTGCTCTCCCATGAATTGAGGGCCACCTTCCTCAGCCTCTCCTCATAGGCAAGTGCTCTAGCCCCTAAACATCTTGGTGGCCCTCTGCTGAACTTATTCCAGTTTAGAGACATCTTTCTTGTTTTGGCAGAGACTTGATTAGCAAGTATTAAGTAAAGGGTATCAAATGGCTGCTCTCCCATGAATTCAGCCTCATCCATGAATTCAGGGTGCTGTTAACCTTCGTCACCTCCAGGACTCATATTTGGCCCCCCATTGGCTCATGCTCCGATCGCTTCCCACCACCTGGGGGACCTTCTCAGTGAAGACTGAGGCAATGAGTACCTCAGCCTTGTCTGTGCTCCCGTGTCACTAAATCACTAATTAGCAGCTGGTCCACATTTTCTTTGTTCATCCTGTTACTAACCATATATCAACAGAACTTCTTGTTAAATTTCACATCCACCACCAGTTTTAACTCTAGGTGAGTATTGCCTTTCTTAGCACCATTTCCATGTGCCTAAGAAGAGTTTCTGTATTTCTGCTTTGTAGCCAGTCCTTACTTCTACTTGCTATATATGTCATTTTTGCCTTGAAGCTTAGTCACGCATTCCCTGTTTGGGCAAGGAACTCTCCATCTGTCTGTTATTGGAAATAAAAGCTATTAAAAATACAACCGTGAGTAAATCCCTCAGGATAAATAGATTCTGGGTTTTTTTAGAAAGCTGTTTCAGATTTTCTAATTCACTTCTCTCTTCTGTTCCTTTTTATAGCATTGTAATTACTATTTGGCAATTGAAATTTAGACTGTCATTTTATTTTGATGTGGATGAATATACGTCAGGTCTAGGTGATTTGAGTAATAAAGCCTCAGCAAGAGGCTGTTTACACTTTTCAGGAGCAGACATGTATCTGTGGAACTGTTAACAAGATCTCTTCACTAAAAGAAACAGAAAAGTTTCCTAAACAAATCCAAACATAGATTTGCAATACAAGCTGGTGAAAATGCACGTGGTAGCAACTGTCACTGAAGTCAAAGGGAAAACTCCTGTCAAGTCCAGCAAGTGAAGTATTTATATTATATGCAAAGCTCAGAACTACTGCTATGTTATAAGGTCACTTAAAATACATTTACATCATTTAGTTTCTATGCTTGCTGAAACGACTGTCGTCTCCTATAAGAGTGATGAGAAGAATAATAAGCACTGTAGAGTTCTGCTGGAGCATCCCCATTTCTTGAGTAGTTATTTTACCCAGGAGAGAATAATTTTGTGAAATAGAGAAGAAAGAATAGATGTCATATAACTTGATGTAAGTTAATGTAGCCTTAGCAGAGCTCCCGTAACTTTCACAAATATCATTATCACAAGTTAAGAAGGCACTGCCTAAATATAACCATTACAGTGCAGAACTGCTTTAACAACCATTCATCCAAAGTGCCTACCTGTGTTTGAGCATAAAGATGGAAGGCCACATCAAATGGCATACCATGAGGTTTGTGATGGGGCTGACATAATTCAATATTTTCATTAGTAACCAGTATGATGGGGTAGAGAATATGTTTGTTCATTTTGCAGCAAGGGCCCATTGTAAGAGTTTTTGACTGTGATGAACGTTGGGATTAGCAGTGATAGGTTAAGGGATCAGAAAGGGATCTGAGAGTTCTACTACAGACAAGTTGAATATGAGTTGATGATAGAATATTGAATTGGAAAGCATGAAATGTGAAGTAATCCTTTTGCTTCACGTGACGCTGCTAAAAATTCAGCTGGAATATTTTCGACGCTTCACTTTTAGAAAGATGTGGGTAAGGAGTCGAGAGAAATTACAAGGAGTCCAGAGAAAAGCAATTAAAATTATCAGACATCTGGAAAACAAGACTTATGAGAAAAGATTGAAATAATTGTGTACATATGATTGAGGAAAGACATAATAGCAGTCTGCAAATACATTAGAGGCTGCTGTAAAGAAGACGGGATCTTCATGTTCCCTCAGGAAAGAATGAGAAATAATAGGATGAAAGCACAGCAAGGTTAGATTAGGCATTAAGGAAAAAAAAACTCTGTGAGTGGAGATACTGGAGCAGAAATTTGGTAAGGAGGTTGGAGAAGAACTCTGTCCCTAACATCTTTGAGAATAGGCTAAATAAGCATCTCAGAAGCATGTTTATGGTCAGTCTTGTCCTGGTAAGCTGGAAGATGGAACATTTCTTGTTGTTCCCTTTCTAAGCATATTCTTTATGACACTTTATGTGCTTGCTTGAGATGAATTGTATTGTGCAGTTTTTCACTGTTTCATTCTTTATGAAAGGAATACACTTGCTTGTGTTTTTTTCTGTGTCTTCAAATACATATGATTACTATGATTAGATATTTTCACTTGGCTTAGAGAAATAAGCACTCACGTCCATTTATTTTGTGCGAGTGTGTTCTTCAGTAAGCTTTTGGCTTTTGCTGCAGAGCAGAGGATGTCAGCATTCAAACACTCCCTAAAAGCCTTTCCTGTGTTACTGGATACATCTGAATTCCACGTAGTCATGCTGAATGCTATCAGTCACTCTCGACTCAGCCAAAATGGTTTTAAAGCAGTCAGGGAATATATGGGGGCGTCTGCTGATGAGCAGCTGATTTTTAAATCCCAAACAGTTCTGTATGGTTTCTCACGGACTCTGTCTCCTTTGTCCATGTGACAACTTGGACAACATCTGGTTTGATCTTATTGTATTACTGTGTGCGACTCGAACTTTTCCATAACTATGCTATTAGGAATTTTAGATTGGATCAGGGTACAGGTCATTTGGTTTTGGTTATCTCATATGCTTTTGATACTTAATATAAAAGTAAGTCAGTGTATCATTCTGAAATACTCTGTACCGTGAGACTCAGAGCAGTGAAAACTAAAACCATTGTTGACCTTACAAGCTTTGCTGATCTGTTTACATCTAGTGTTTCATAACAAATCCCGATGATCTTACTGGTCTTCTAGGAATGCAACATATTTCCAGCCTGCAATGAAGTCCCAGTACATGTTCCCATCACCCCAAATGAAGTTTATTTTTGCATGACGATCTCTTCAGTTGCTTGAGGTTTCCTTTCTTTCCTCCCTCTTATGACATATCATCCAAACATTCTTAATCTCCAGAGGAACTGCAAAACACATTCCCATGAAAATCTTAAATCTCTAAAAGCGGTACACAAGAAAAGAAGAATAAAACCACCATAAAACTAGCCTTGCTCCTCGCTGAATGACCTGAGTAAACTCTTTTGTCACAGTCATAGTAAAGTATAAGCCTTTAAGGTCCAGGTCTGCAATCAGATTCTGTCATAAACGGGGGTATTACCTTTTTGACTGATTTCTCTTTATAAAAGCAAAAGGCTCATTAATCTCATCTAGGGCTTTAGTGGGGGAAAAAAAAATGAGTGAACAAGCTATGATAAGGTAGCTTTAGTGATTTTGGAAGGCTTATTGACTGTACATCTTTGATCTATCTCAAGCCATGTCAGTTCTCTCAATGAGGCTTTTTTTTCTAGAAGTTACGATACCCAACATTACCATTTTATAGTAGAGGTCATTCAAGAGTGCTTCAATTCTGTATTTCTTTAGCACACCATAAAGAAAAAAAGGCTTTTGGTCTTCTACAAAGATATGGTAAAAGGCTTTTACTTGAAAATACTTTATCATACTGGTTTTGTTAAACTGATGCCAGTCATTTCATTAATTTGATGGAAACAAGTTGTAATAAATGCGGATTTTAGGCCACAGGGCTCTCATCCCATTGGCTTTAACACAGTGATTGGTCTTTGAATATCCTATGAATGTAAAGTATTATAGGGCTTAGCTTGAGGGTATATTTTGGGGTAAGAAGTTACATCTTTTCAATAACTTGATGTGAGCAAGCTATGCAATAGGTTTATGTCCAAATGAGTGATGTCTTTCATAGTTATTATTACCAGGCCTTTTGGATGAGTTGCATATCTTCTTGCCATCATGTAATATGATCTGAGCTGTGTGCCACAAAGTTGGCCATCAGTTAGAGATGTGCTGGTTTAAATGCAGAAACACAGCCTGTGAACCAGGGTAAGGTTCATTTACACACGTGTGTGTGCACGTGATAAATTAGAATGCTAATGTGACACCAGGACATGCAATTTTTTTTTTCTGTTGTAGGCTAAAACAGCCTCTATTGTTTGCTGATGAAAATTTTTCCAGGTATGATGGACAGTGACTTGACTTGGCTGTAATTTTGCTGGAGTAATTTTTAGACTATCCCCTTCTATGTTTTTATATTCCAAAGGAGTTTGGGAAAGCAGTAAGGAACATTTTGCATCTATATGCAGACATTCAGTCCTGTCAATTGGTTTTTCAGAATCCTTTATGTACTCCTCAGTGAGTAAGCATCTCCTCCCACTGAAACTTTGCTTTTTAATATTATCGTGATAAATGACTGTGGTGTTCCTTCTAGTGGGACTTGTCTCCTATACTAAGCTGGTTTTATGTGTTTTTATAATTTCAATGGCAAAGTGTTCCCTTTATGAGCAGTGGGCTTACCTAGACGCATGCAGGAATGGAACTGATTGCAGGGTGTTACCTTGCAGGAGAGGCTCTGCTTAAAATCATCTTGCAAGTAAAATTAATCTATAAATAATATAAATAATAAAATATCAGTTATGTGTTCCAATGGATCCTTTAGCAACAACAGTAGGAGAATTGACTAATGTTGTGGTCTTTGCATTATGTGGCAGTTGGCCGGCAGCCCAACCCAGCAATGTTAAACACCATATTTCTTCCAGTAAAGCAATTTCTGATTGCAGTATCTGCTTTCAGCTCAAGTAGCTTAATGTGGGAGACTTGGACTTGCTCGGAATGTTTTCCTCGTGTAATTGTGTCTCGATGCAGTTGGACATCGGAAATCGAATATGAATTTTGAATATAATACAGCATATGGGACCCTGACAGCAGTAGACTTGGAATATTTTAGCCCCAAAACATAAATGCAGAAAAGAAGCAGATTTGTTTTTTAAACATTCTCAAGATGCTAAAGTGCTTTCAAATCAAGATTATGTTGGACTTCTGTCCACAGATAAGTGAAAATGTTAATGTTGCTAATTTTCTGGCTCCATCTCTCTTTCTTATTGGCTTCAACAAATTGACTTCTGTAACCCTAGTTGCATCAACTTATTTAATAATTAATGTCTATTTTAAATACCACTGCTAAACAAAAGATAAGCTGAAAAATGAATGAATGATTGAAGGTTCTGGGAAAATCTTGCTCTCTGAAATCAGTAGCAGACACAGGTTTGTAATTCTCAGCAAACTAAAGCACAAAACTAGGGAATAAGTATGTAACAGACATACTGCAACATAACCATCACACTAGGAACTCCCATCTTGCATATTACAGAAAAATGCGGAAGGAAAGAATAAGAATGACTATTGTGGACCTTCATTGTTTTTAGTACCATCTGGCTGAAATTGAATAATATATTTTTAAAAAAAAACAAACAACTTAGTGGCCGGGGCTGCCTTGAGGTGAATGACACCCATAGGAGGCTGCTTTCAAAGTTAGCTTCAGTGTAACCCAGAAGGAATTTCCAGCCATAAGAAAGGGAAGGCCACCTGAACGTTTCTTGTGACTCAGGCTTCCAGCTGCAGCCTAGATTTGTCTCATTTATGTCTCATTTATGAATGAATCAGCAAATGAGGTGGGTTCAGACTCGGCCTACGTTTGAGGTTTTAGCAACAAAGAGAGACCCTCAAATTTGTTTCTGCATTCAGGCTTCCCAAGAATATTTAGTTTACTATTTTTTGAATTAAGGGTTAATGCGCTGTGTATATTTCATTGGCATATGGCCCTTTAATCTGTTTACATGCCTCTGTATACACAGTTGTGATGAGTAAATCACTGCAGTAGCTTTGTGCGTGCAAGGATGCAGTATGTCAGGCCTTTCTGAAACTCTCAAATGGTAGGATTGTTAGCAGAAGCCTGGCTAATCTGTTTTCTTCTGCCATAGCATGCCACAGCCACAAACTAAGAAAAAAAAAAAAAGGCAAGACATGCTGTCAGATTCTGTACCTCATTTACTCTAGGATCAATACAGAGTGACTGTACAGAAAACAAGACAATGTATTCAGATTTATTCTGTTGTAACTTGGGTCAGAAACATCCCTTCAGAATGTTGTATATTTAATGATAGCATCATATGTTGTATTTTGCTGTCGTTGTTGGATTGTGGAGTTGTAATTTTTCTCTTAAATTCACTTCTTGTCTAGTAGGGAGTTGATATTTATATCCCAGCCTCTTTGAGAACAACTTTCAAATATTTCAATACCAGGAGAGGACTTGTTTCCAGATTCACTTTCAGGCTGGAGTCAAGAAATTAAAACGATGAGAGTTTAAAAAGAAAAGAAAAGCAAAGAGTAACCAGAAGAAAACATGTAAGCTCCAAATTTGTTCAGTTGTTGGTTTTTGCAGTAGGAAGCTCTTGCTGTGAGACCTGTCTCTGCCCCAATTAGTCAGTGAGACCAGGCAGAGCAGTAGTGCTCTCCGCATCGAGGAAGGGAGAGGTGAAATAATGAGGAAGGTAATTGTGGAGAAACAAATGTGCATAATGAATTACAAATATTAACTGTCTTGCATGATTTGCTATTTTCGGTGAAATCTCTCTTGTAACGAAATTTCTCATGCTCTCTTTTTCAAGGGACCGAGCTCCCTTCATCTTCACATCAGAGATGGAGTATTTCATCACAGAAGGTGGAAAAAACCCACAGCGTTTTCAAGAGTTTGTGGACCTTTGTTGTCGAGCTTACAATATAGTCAGGAAACACAGCCAGTTACTGCTGAACCTGCTGGAGATGGTAAGAAGTTTGAGGATGAAACCCAAAATCGGTTTCGTTTGGTGTCCTCTTCCCTTTCACCACTTCTCTTCTGCCTCCAGTAGTGCTGTGATTTGAAGAGGCATCAGCTGCTCTGCTGGAAATGTTGGTGCTGGCACTTCCTGTGCAAAGAAACTATCCAATGTCAGTACTAATTTCTGAGAAAAGAAAAACCAAGCTGCTTGGATTTTTTTTTTTTTTTGCTTTTCTTTAGTGCATTCTTTGTTACAAAATAGCGGAAAGCTGCAAAAGAAACTGAGTACAAGTTTCAGTCAGGAATTTCACTCAGCCCTTTTTCTCTGGGTTTTCAAGGAATCATTTACTGATCCCATTCATGGTTACAGCAAGGGAAACTAAACATTTCACAGAGTGGGTGATATGACAGCACCTAGGAGCACTGCAACTAACAGTGATTCCACCAGAGTGGTTTTTTTGCACTTTTCCATGCCCCATTTTTAGAATGGCAAACACAAGAAAGAAAGAGCACTACCCACTTTAAAGATTTGAAAATCCTTTTGCAGAGGAATTTAAGACCTCTAGGAGTTTTTATCCCTTTAGAATTCCTACTGAGTCACGTGCTGTGGCAGATTCTCCTTTATGCCTTTATTGTGTGTGAAAGGTTAATGATTTTCCCCCTTTGCAAGTAGAACGAGAATATTAGATTAGCTAATATTTCCTAAGTTGCTTGGCTAAGATATTAGTCAAAAAACTTATGTCCAGGGCCCTGTGCAAAGCCTGGGTGACTGGTCCACACATGAAAAAATCTACACAGCCTTATAACGGAACCCCTGCTGAGATTGAGGTACAGCCAAGAAGTTGCTCTGCAAACCAACTTCTGCAATGGGGAGGGGAGAAATGGCAAGAATTCATTCATCTTGTCTCTGTCTGTCCCGTGGATTCTCGTGCAGTGGTACGTTTTGTCATTTGCCAATATGAAGCAGGAAGGATTGCCCCGGATCTCTTAGCCCTGCTTCTAAGTAGTCACAAAGGCCCAGCAAAACTGCGTTCCTGTCATAAAGCATAATTTTGCCCAAGTGTGTTGTAACCATATTGGCTGAAAGCAGCGCAGAGTGTGGTTGCAGAAGGTACTGTCTTAAGTTAAAGAGCCTCTGGAAAAATCAGGAGCACCCGTGCTCCCGCATCCCCAGCGGTAAGCTGGGCATTTCGGAACAGGTTGCCTAAAAAACACATGCTGCAAATACAGCTACATCTTCTGCCCACCTCCTTGTCCCCAGTGCAGTCCCTTTTCTGCAATCAGCAGAGATAATGATACTAGATTACTCTGGGATAATGGAGAGAGAGCATTAGGAAAACGTTCCCGGCAGGAGCTCTGAAATAACTAGCTGTCTCTGCCTGGATATAGCTCAGGTTTGTCTATATTCAGGACATGCTGCGTCTTCCTTTTGTTTCTGCTGATCTTTATGGAGAGGTAATAGCGCCGAGCTGAAAGGCAGCTTCCAGGTATGTTTTAACATTTGTCAATGGGCTGCAGTTCAGTCAATTGTGATGCATTTCATAATTGAAAAATAACTGGCAGCGCACTCACACCCCATCGATGAGCACTTGGCATCAAAAAGGAATTAAACAAACAAGACAAGCTTGGGAGCCCCTTGTTTTTGCCAGTGATGTTTGGAAGAGTGAGCGTGGTTCTGCACTTGGGATGGGATGTTGGTTGGAAAATGTTAAGTATCAACATTTTTTATTTACCTGGGTCATTTCTAAAAACACTAAATAGAACTGTGAAGAAGTCCTGCTTTGAATTCATTTCCATGTAAAATATCAGGTATTATCATGAAGGAGCAAGATAAACTAGGCACTGCTTTTGCATCAATGAAAGTCTAGGATTTCTCTCAATATCTGGAAATCCGCATCATTAATTTTTCCTTCCCCTTCCATATTCTGAATGGCTATTTATAAACCATAGTTAAAAAAACCAAACAGTAAGGCAATTTCTGAAAAGCACAGTACTTCACAGGAGGAGTAAACTGTGCTCTGGATGGTCAATAACTGTTCGTGGATTCAAGCAAACTCTGCATCATTAATTTTTCCTTCCCCTTCCATATTCTGAATGGCTATTTATAAACCATAGTTAAAAAAACCAAACAGTAAGGCAATTTCTGAAAAGCACAGTACTTCACAGGAGGAGTAAACTGTGCTCTGGATGGTCAATAACTGTTCGTGGATTCAAGCAAACTGTGATTACAAACAACAATTTGGGGGTTTTGGCCCAGTTTGGGACTTTATGCTTTTATTTTGTGGCAAGCAGCATGTTTTTAGAACTGTAGTGACATGTGCTACTGGGAGTAAGAAATAATCCATGAAGTTTCCATCACTTTCAAAAGCAGAAACATCTGTGGGAGACCCAAGAGTCTTCTGGCAGAGTTCAGCTGTGTAAATGCCTGTAGTTCATCAGCTTTGCTCTCATTAAAGAATTGATGTGAACTATTATAAAAGAAGGTGATCGTAGGACACAAAAACCTTTTGACTAGTATAAAAAAAATGCAAAATCCATTACTGTTATAAAGATTTTTCAGGTGGAAAATTATTAAAAGGGGCTTAGAGGTGACAACAGACAGCAAGTAATTGATCCACTTGCCTTGTTGTGACAAGAAACAGGTCAAGCTAAGAGTGTAAAACAGGAGACAGTACCTAGGCAGAGATCTAAGACTCAAGAATCCTGTGTCCCCACACAAGCCATTTCACACTTCTGCAGCTCAGAAACACCAGTTGGGAAAAGAAGATCAGAAAACACCCCCTGTTTTGGAGGTCTGATGCGTGGAAAGTGCATGCCAGGACTGTTCATTTTTTATGGGATGGTGGGCTGAGCGTCACACACCAGCTCTGAGCCCAAGCCCAAGGAGAGCGTGGGCAGCTCCAGCCAGTGAGTCAGAAGGGATAAAAAAGTGTGGTAGGTCAAGACTTACGTGTGGCCGAACGATGGGAGCAATGCAGGCACTTAAACTTAGGCATCTAGTGACATTTGAGTTGCCCTGGGTGACCTTAGTTGTTTTCTGAACATGTCTCTTCTAATTAGCATCCAGTATCCCCAGACACAGTGTTCAGAAGCCTCCTCCATCTGGGGACTGGAAATATGAGAGAGATGCTATATGGAGCAAGAGGGATGAAGCAGTATAATAAGCCTTTAGGACCCTATTGCAGCCAGCAAAGCACTGTGTACGTGCTGCCCATCTAAATAATTACTATTTTTTTGCTTCATCAAGTGGTTTTTTACCTTCTGAAATGCAGGCAACCTACAAAAATCCTATTTTTCACATACACTGCAGATCATTCAGATTATGTTCATATCTGGTGTTGTTCCCTTTTCTAATGCAGGGCAAGAAGCTTAATTTGCCTGTGCAACAACTGTGTTCCCTTTTCTAATGCAGGGCAAGAAGCTGAATTTGCCTGTGCAACAACTGGGGTTTTTTGTTGGGGTTTTTTTTTTAAAGGGGACAGAAGTTGTTATAATCTTTTATAAATGGGTTGAAGACATACAGATAAATAGCATTGTGTGTCTTTAAGTGCTGAGTGTTGTTATTGTCCCCCCTCTAAACTCACTTAAATTCATCTCATTGAGCTTTCTGCCTCTGTGCTCCTTGGTAGCCGGAGCTCTGTGAGACAGCAATCTAACCAAACAGTGGTGTAGATGGGGTCGTCATAATGCCAAAAAAGAAAATATACGAAATACTGAAACTTGACTTAAAAATATTGAGACGGTTTGAAGGAATAAAGAAAATACCCCCCATCTCTTTTCCCATTACTCTGTTCATCTCTGAACCAAACCTTAAAATAAAAGCAGTGCTTCCTTTCTTCTTTGCAGTTATCCACAAAACTCTGTGGGTCTCTCTGTCTGAGCTAGACATAAATATCAATGAAGAATGCACAGCAGTGACTGCAAATTCAGATACATTTCCTTCTGAGCAATGTGAAGGAGTGATTTTTTTTCTCCGTTACACGCAAAGCATCGCTCTCAACTTGCTGTGATTGTTGAGAAAAATCAGTAGGTTTCGAAGTTAAGTAAAAATTATTTTTGTTGTTGACATTTTAAAATGCCTGGAGAGAGCTGTATGGGCAATTGGATACACTCGGTTGTGTACCCTGCTTGTGTTATTTTGCAAGGGGAATGTTTGCATTATTTGTCTTCTGAACCTAATTTAGGCAACTAACTAGAACAGTTCCCCATCAATGGAGAATGATACCCTCTCCAGAGGGCAGTTCTCAGGTCCCAAATCAGGGCTCCTGCTATGAATTGACATCTAAAGGAACCTTTCTCCTCCATGGAGTGTAAAGGGAGTGAACCTACAATCCCTTTGCAGGAGGAGTCCAGAGCAGAGATGGTGGAATCAGGAGTTACAAATGAGAAGGTGATGTTGCGCTAAATTGGATTAGGACTAAGATAACACTGTGAACATAACAGAAATGTGGTTGTTCAGGTGACAGAATTTAGTCACCTTCCCTTTATCACCATTAGAAGGCTACGAAGGAAGTTTAGCAATGCACACATTGAGATTATGATACCTGAAGAGAAAATAAATAACTAAAATGGATCGTTCATTTTGAACCCGTGCCCCTTTCTGGTACCTCAGTGTGAGGGTTTTCGATGCAATATATTCACTTTAGTATTTCAGGCATTGCTGTAGCCTCAGAACCACCTTTCTTTTCTCTGTTAGCCCCATTTCATTTAAATTTCTTTTCAGCAGAACAGGGGACTAATGATATTTCTTTGCTTTAAGATGCTGTATGCAGGATTGCCCGAGCTGAACAGCATTCAGGATCTGAAGTATGTGTATGACAACCTCCGTCCTCAGGACTCGGAGCTCCAGGCTACAAGCTACTTTACAAGGTAAAACCAGAATATAATCCAGAAAATTTATCTCCTTCAGGCATGGAGCAAAGCTGTCAAATTAAAAGCAAACAACAACAACAAAAAAGCACATTTTTTTTTCTGTTATGTTAAGAGGTTGTAATCAGTGAAATTACACAAAAAGGTAATTGGTCTTCACATGCTTCCTTTAAAAAAGCCCATTCCTTGTGCATGTTATAACCAGTCTCCTTGAATTTCTGGAAGAAACAGTTGTGCATTTCTGGTACACTTGTAAGAAGATGTTTATTCAGTACCTAGAGATCTCTTTGGCTTTCGTGGTGAAACCATCCTAGTTTATAATCTAGTCAGCTTTCCTCTCTGCTTTTAAATGCAGCAGCCACATGCAACAGGATTTGGATTGCATAAAAAGGTTCAACTTGTTAATGGACTGAGTGAGGACCTGGAATTTCTGCATGCTATTTCCTTTTCTGTTCTTCTTTTGACCTTCTGTGTTGATTCAGGCAAGTTACTTTCCCCCTGTCAGAAATAGTCTCTCCATTTGCGATATGGTACTAATTCTGTCTTTTCAGCATCTAAGAGATCTATCACAGAAGAGCATTGTGTGTAAATATAGGTATGTTTAAAGCTTGGTTTGTGTTAGGATAATGAAACCTTTCACTTGTTTGCAATAATAACTGGGGATTATTGATGAGGAGCTGCAAATGACGTGTACAAAATCAGTTTGAAAGCTCTTAGTCCTAATCTTTCAGGTCAGACCTAAATTATATTCCATATAATTCCAACTGCCAATGTGGTAATGCTTTAGATAGAGCCAGTGGAGACTGCCTGGGATCTGGAAACTCACTTTCTCATTCTAGGTATAGTATGAGAAAAAAATCTCCCTCTCAGAGCCTGTTCTGTGCAGCACCATCATTTCCCAAAGACAATCTGTGAAGTCATGCACCCTGGACACCACGTACACATGCAAAGCAAGCCAGGCTCTTCTGACCTCCTCCTCTGCTGCAATTGCAGGGCACACATCCATCCAGTTCACAGCACTGGACTTCTAGTGAAGGGTTCTTTTCAAATTCAGAGCCCTAAAGGACATTCCCTTCAGGCAGCACCGTTCCCTGCACAGTGCAAACTGCAAGAGCAATTTCCCCCTACCCTTCAGTGCAGCCAGAGGGTGAATTGCTGTGACTACATGAGATGAAAGCTTGAACTGGAGCAGCTGAGCCAGTCTTACTACTTTTACAGAGGCCCATATGAAGATTTTGGGCAATTTGTATCTTAGTGTTTATATGTCTCCTTTTTGTGTATTAGAATCAGAAACTGAGGAGGTAGGTTCGAGGGAGGCTGGAACAGAGACCTAGAGAGTTTAAAGAAGACCCTTCTTTGAAGAAAAAGAGAGGGACTTCTCAATAAAACCTATTGTTCCTTACTTTACTTACTTTACACACAGTAGAACACTGAGTTCCTTCTCCTTTCACGTCTGGTTTTTTTCACCTGCTATCACTCTTGCTTCATAGCAAGACTGTTTTATTTTAAAATTTAATTTACAGCTTCACATTTATGGTCAACTCCTACCTTGTCCTTTCCTTCAAAATTTCACATATTCCCAAATTACAGACTTATATTTCCAGTTTGAATGGGAAACAAGCAGTTTCTAATTAAATTGTTAAAGTCTGGATTTTATCAAATAGTTTGGGTGGCTGTGTCTGTGTCTCATGGGTAAAAAACCCAATTCATTTAATTAGTGAAAAAAGGCAAGGATATACATAACAAATAGGGAAATGTGAATAACAGCTGGCATTAGGAAGGAGATATGGCTCAACACCGGTTTGGAAGTAAGAAGAGTTAGCGTGTTTTATTGCCTGATAGAGGTTCATATTGGGGTTTGGAAATCCTATTCAGCCCAGAGAGACTACAGATAGGTCTCAGGGACCAGCATGTCTGTCTTCCCATTAGATTTCTCGTTAGGGTTGATGTTAAGGAAATGATGGTCTTCAGAGTAGATACACCACTGAGGTCCTGCTTCCCAGCAAAACTGGCGTCATGGTGCAGATCTGTAGAGTGCTGTGGGCTCTGCTCTTACTGAAACTGTGTTTTCTGCTAAAATGTTTTCAGTGAACTCCAGAGCTATTGTTCCCATTTCCTTTGAAATGCTGAAGTATAGATTTGTTATCGTCCATAGAGATCTTTATATCACATAGAAAAGTCAGATATTGCTAGGGTGCGTATTTAGTTCTTTTATAGTCTCAGGGTATGTTTGTATTATATGCGCTCATTTGCAAAAAGAAAGTCTCTTTGTCATTAGCTCATGAATTTCCATGGATCTCGTTTCTCTTGGAGCTTTTTTTTTCCTTTATTCTAATTTCTATTCATGTTTTAACATAATTAGTGTTAATTCAACACATATATTAAGTGATATTTCTACATGTTTAAACATGAGCAGAACATCAGTCTTCGTGTCTAGTAGTATTTTAACTTCTGAAAAGTGTGTCCAGGCGCTTTTTAAAATAAAAACTTTGGGATGGCCTGATACCTGGTTTCATGCAGATCCTATCCCTCTGTATAAGCATTTTCCAACCTGCCCCCAGGAATGTTAATACATTGAGATTTTTGTGAGCTTTGCATTACCTATGTCTTCTTTAATCCCAGGAATGTTAATACATTGAGATTTTTGTGTGCTTTGCATTACCTATGTCATCTTAATTCTGTCCTTCAGAAAAATTCTTCCCTACCTCTTTGTTACACAAAATGTCCAGGTGAGAAAAAATCCCCTTACACATTTGTAAGCTTATTCTTGTATCTATTATTCAAGCTGTCTGAGAAAGCCAAGGAAATTAAAAGTTTTGATTATTAGCACAACCTGCAGTAGCTTTGCAATTTGTAGCTCCTTTTTCTCCCTAATTACTTCCAAAAACACTTTATTGTTTTTAAAAAAGTTATTTTCTAGAGAAGGAGTGCGGTCATTGGAATGTTAAACCCTGCCAGCAGAAAGTTATTTCTTGTTCTGAGTACAAGGTAGTTATTGTAATCTTTCAGATTTGATCACATAATGTGTCTGCTGAAAACCCCAATCTTCTGCATGGAAACAGGAGAACAGTATTTCTCTGTATTTCTGTAGAAATAGGTTGCTTTTAGCAATTGCCTGAGTTTGGTTTGAGCGATAGTACTGACATTGCCTTTACTGTTCTTTAAAAACAACATGAAGTGATGAACGATGTCACAAATATTCCTGGCAAAACAACGTTAATTTGTTCTTTGCCGTCACCTTTTTAGCCAACAGAATAATGCTGCCAAAGCTTGGACTGTAATGTACTGACCCCTTTCAGGATCATAAAGCCTTTCTCTGTTTTACTAAATTCCTTTGCTCCCATTCTTGATTTGAGAGATGGTGAACAGTCTGTTGTCTCGTTTGTGGACCGTGTTCTTCTCACATTGGGTCAGTTCACTGTTAGGAGCTGATGAGCGGCAGTGTTAAGCCTCACAGCTCACAGCCTTCTGGAAGGTCACAGCCTCAGATGGTGGATAAACAAGGCACCAGTTGAGAGTTAAACAAGAGTTTCTGTGTTTGCTTGTCAGTTCTGTGCACCTAGTGCCAAGTGAAACACTGCTGTCTCTCCAGCATCTGCCCTGAACTCAGTTTGATCCTTGAAACTCAATTTGATCCTTTCCCCTCCCTCCTTTCCTCTTCCCCTGACAACACAGTTTTACCAGAAACTGGAAACCCATCTTCCCTCTGGATATAGATTTCCTCTTTGGATGTCTTCAAACGTCAGCATGGTGTCGCATGCTGCCTGACGTTTTTAACGTGCCCCCATCTTCCCTCTGGATATAGATTTCCTCTTCGGATGTCTTCAAACGTCAGCATGCTGCCCGACGTTTTTACGTGCCTGTAAAGGGATGTATATTTAAAATTATTTTTAAGGGATTAAAGTTAGCCTAATGCAATGAATGGAGTTGATTTCAATTGATTGCAGTGTGCAATCTAACCCGCTCACAGAAGTCCATGAATAAGAGATGCGGTGTGGAGCTGATAGCTACCAGCAAAGCTCTATTGCATGTCTGCAGCAGCCTGATTCGGGGGCCAGGGAGGGGGCTGCTGCTTGGTTCAGCTGCCATCTTTATTTATATATTAACAGAATGGTTTGTTAGGCACCTGTCATTGCCCAGGTCAAGCATATCCACTCCAAACCACAAATGCCAGCAGCTGCAAAAATGGACAATTCACACTAACTCCTTTCAAAATGTGATGCTAATCTCAAACTGATCCAGCCGATCCCTGTTTCTCAGGTGGCTGCAGATAGTCCAGCAAGAAATCTCACAAACAACTGAAACCAGCTTTCACTGGTGTCTTCTGAAAGGGCATAGACAAAACTCTGGTGCTAAGCTTCTCTCAGCACCATTCAAGCAGTTTGTAAAGGTCATGGTATATGTGCCTCAAAGGAATAGAGGCAGACTCTCTCCTTGAATTTATGTTGGTTGAGGCATTCATGCTGTGGTATAAACCCCACATGCCACCAGTTCAGGGGAGAGGAATGTCCTCTGTCCTGGGAGAGGCACGTAGGAGGACTAAAAGGGAAACCAGACTGGAAGATACACTCAGGAGAGTATGTGATGTCCTCAGCCTGTGGCATCAGGGTTAGTTTGAAGTAAACATGGATCTTTGAAGCCTAGCAAAATAAGGGGTAAAAAGAATATGATTATAGCCCACATACTATCAACAGGGGGAAATAAGTTATTGAACTGAAGCATTACCACTGCTGTACACCAAAAGAATATCAACTGCCCATTAATAAGTGTTGCTGAAAGTTAGAAAAGATCTGTCCCTGAAAAGTCTGTTAAGAGCTGGTGGGGGCATACTAGCCAGCTTGTTTTAAAATGGAGCCTGGTAAATTCATGGATGGAAAAGTTGGATGTAAATGAAACACCATGTTCTATGACATCTGATAATCCCATGAAAACAAATTTTGCTCATTAAACGCTGAATTGTTTTAGGCCTAGATGGAAATGAGAAGCAGGATGCCATCAGGATTGATAAAATGAGTCTGAAGTTTGGGGTGAATATTTATTATTATATATACCACGACTAAGATCTGGATAACTAGTCTGTAATAATGAGTGTACATGTTCTTAAAAGGCTGTGGAGAAAGGCTGATGTGTCCAAAAACATCTAAGCACCAGCCCTCGGAATACCTGCCCTATAAGAAATATCTGCTTCCTAAAAACCAAGGCACCAGCTATCACTAGTCACCCTTGAAAATGATAGCCAATCTTTTCATCCATTTCTGTTTACACAAGCAGCCAACCAGTCTGTGCATGTTTTACCTGATAGTGTGATTTGACAGTTCTGTACCAAGACTGTGAGCCAAATCTGAAATTCAAAGTCAGTTCAGCAGGTGGAAAGCGGAAAGTCATTACTCTTCAATAATCCCGGATATTTAACTCACTTTTCTGAGAACTAGGTCAGACACCAATCTGTAGGGTAAACGGATATTGTCATGTGGAAAAAAAAAAATCATTTTTCTGCCTGAAAACTGGGTATTAGCAATATTGTGATTCACAATTAATGTTATTCTAGTTAATGACAGTTTCCTGTTTTCTTCTGATTAACCTGTGCTTTTGATGCTCTTTGTGTAGGTAACTGCAGTTTTTCCTGTCTATAGACCATCAGACTTAGAGAAGCAGCTTGGGCTACCAGAGCTCTGAAATAACTAAGAAACTTTTTGTCATTTTTATGAAGAAGGAGTCAGCTGTAGGCACAGGCAGAGATGGTAATGGCCTAGGGAGCGAGAG
This sequence comes from Calidris pugnax, assembly GCF_001431845.1. Lineage (NCBI taxonomy): Eukaryota > Metazoa > Chordata > Aves > Charadriiformes > Scolopacidae > Calidris > Calidris pugnax. The sequence goes on along the minus strand of NW_015090800.1, from coordinate 1,497,912 downwards.
GATCTCATCCACGAATAACCTTGACCTTACCAACTTCTTCACCTATGGCTAAGCTTAATGTGGCTGTAGAGCAAAGAAGGTGTGTGGGGATCTCAGAGAGTTCAAGGAGAAAGTTCCATGACTGATCCTTAGGATGGACTTTAAAAATGGTAGCAGAAGGTGGAAAGGAATGCCACAATGGGATAAACTGGATCGGTGAAATAATCCATGCCAAAAATAAACTGCAAAATTAAAATAAGCAAGACGTGGGTTTAATGTACCTCACTGCTCCATACGTAGTTAGGAATCAGCTTTTGGGAGGCTGTGGGAAAGAGGGTTTCCTTAAGCCTCTTTGCCCTTGAAAGAAAGTGCAGAGAACCGTAACCAGAGTTGTTCTGCCTTGCTGTGAAGACAAGCTCTGAGATGTCATCAGAATAGCAAAGAGGCCTTTCCAATTCTCTGTTGATAACATGACATAAGAATTGCTTAATGTTTTCTATTCTAACAGAGGACTGTGTACAGAGAAAACAGAATATCAAGAGAGGGTGAAAACAGCTTATATTTCTGCTTTTATTTTCTTTTAAATGTAATCATTTAAAATAATGTTGTTGTCAACAACGACAACAAAAGCCTCTGTTTAGGTTTAAAGTATATGATTAGCAATCTGGGTGTTAAAAGCATTTTAGAAGCTTAATGGACCCAAGGAAAGAACAACAAGCCATTAAAATACTGAATTGTTTAAATAGTGGTATTCTGGTATCAGCTGTTCTGCTTAGTGATGATGTCTGAATTAATACTAGTTTATAAGCAGAGGTCTGATTATGTGAATTGAAATGCACTGGTTTTAGCTGCAAAGCTAATATGTCTCATAGTAATATTGCAAATTCCCTAACTGTTTTGCCTTAATATGGCCCAGTTACAGATTCTATAACCTAAATCATGTCTCAGTAATTTTGGAAGTGTTTAAACTATACGTTAAATTAGATACATAGGAGTTAAAAAGAAGAAGTTTACCACAGATGCAACCTAATTAATCACCACTGAATTGGTTTTCTACTAATATTTTTAAATGAGATTTGTTTTCTTGTTTTCCATTTGAATGTTAATTTGTGTCATTTATTAAATAGTCTGTATGTATCTGTTTCTGGGAATGTAATTAATAATTAAGATAATTAACTGAATCAATTCAGAGATACCTTAGTATGCCTAATTGGAGTATGATAAATACACGGGGTATTTTGAATGAAATTTCAAGTGGAGGGGATGGGGTGAGGGGGCAAGCCGGGGAGCTATGTGTAGGTAGAATGTTCTTTTTGGTATGGTTGCAACTATGAGGCTACAGACTTTATCCAGAATGTCTGAGATCATGAAAATTAGGCTAATACGATGAATGGAGTTGATTTCAATTGATTGCAGTATGCAATCCAGCCTACTCACAGAAACCCATGAATAAGCATTTAATTTAAAATGACAGGTGAAGCATTTGCTCAGCTTTGAACAGGGGACAATGAAGGTGGTTAAGGGTATTGTCAGCCCTTGTAAGCTAGTCAGATGTAGTCCACAACTGGAAGTAAAAAAAATTAAAGACACATTCCCCCCAGACAATTTGGTAGAGGATTGCTTCCATATGGCCAGAAACTAATGGGTTGTTGTTCTGTAACATCCGAACCTATCCAGAATATCTTCAGAGAGCTGTAGAAGTAAGCAGGGAAATAGAAAAAAAAATAGCATTGCAAGTTAAATAGCTCTTAAGCAGCAATTGAATTCAAGAGGGCAAGCGTTTTCTAATGAGTACAGCATCTTACTCTTCAAAGACCAGTGATTATGTTGCAGTGTTATTTCTCAAGTTGGGTTCACTTTGATGTTAAAACACGTTTGCAGTACATATCTACATGTATATCTAGTTATTTTTTATCTATTCTGTCTTTTCTGATGATGGATCTTAAAATTCTAGGAAATTAGAAGTGTGTTCTGGCTCCCTGTGCACAGGGACGAGATGGGGAGAGATAAGGGGAGAAAATTTGTCTTTCTTTTTTTTTTTTTTGTCTTAAGCAGCTCCACAGGGATAGAGCTTTTAAGAATTGGGTAGAGGATTTAGCACACATCACGCACAGCTAAATCACAAATTGGATGCAAGAGCCTTATGCAAACACATGTAAGTCCATGTGAGGTTAGTATAACCAAAAAGAAAGCGCTGGGGCACTCTCCCCTACCTGTTGAAGAGAACACAGAATCACAGAATCTTCTAGGTTGGAAGGGACCTTAAAGATCATCTTGTCCAACCGTCAACCTAACTGACAAAAATAGACACCCACACAACAAACAAGGAGCATCATCACTAAACCATCCCTCCCAGCACTACATCAACCCGTCTTTTGAACACCTCCAGGGATGGTGCCTCAACCACCTCCCTGGGCAGCCCATTCCAATGGCTGATAACCCTCTCAGTGAAAAAATTTTTCCTAATATCCAGCCTGAACCTCCCCTGGCGCAACTTGAGGCCATTTCCTCTCGTCCTGTCGCCTGTGACTTGAGAGAAGAGACCGACCCCCACCTCTCTACACCCTCCTTTCAGGGAGTTGTAGAGAGCAATAAGGTCTCCCCTCAGCCTCCTCTTCTCCAGGCTGAATAACCCCAGTTCCCTCAGCCTCTCCTCATAAGACTTATTCTCCAGACCCTTCACCATCTTTGTCGCCCTTCTCTGGACCCGCTCCAGCACCTCAATGTCTTTTTTATGGTAGGGGGCCCAAAACTGGACACAGCACTCGAGGTGAGGCCTCACCAGTGCCGAGTACAGGGGGACAATCACCTCTCGGGCCCTACTCCCCACGCTGTTCCTGACACAGGCCAGGATGCTGTTGGCCTCCTTGGCCACCTGGGCACACTGCTGGCTCCTGTTCAGCCCACAGGCCACCAACACCCCCAGGTCCTTTTCTGCCAGGCAGCTCCAGCCACTCTGCCCCCAGCCTGTAGCGCTGCAGGGGGTTGTTGTGACAAAAGTGCAGGACCTGGCACTTGGCCTTGTTGAACCTCATCCCGTTGGTCTCAGCCCATCGATCCAGCCTGTCGAGATCTCTCTGCAGAGCCTCTCACGTGCTGTCCCACCCTGGAATTCCTCAAAACACACATGGAGATGTTCTGTCTGTCTCTATCATCCATAAAAAGGCTTATGGTATCCATCTCGTGAAGAATAACTACCCCAATGTAAGCCACGAGACAGACTATGGCGAGAGCAGTCCTTTAAGCACTGGAGCTGGGGGGCTGGATGTGCTGTACTGCTGCAAACAGCCGTGGTTGGTGTGTCTGACTGGTGACTGTGTGTCTGTGCACCTATTCATGTCAGGTTGGTTTTGGGACTCGGGGTCCTAGGAGCCAAGGATCAAGAAATGGAAACAAACCAGATCCATAAATAGCGCCTCTTCTGTTTGTTTGTTCTTCAGGAAAATAAAGGAGAGTTTGGAGTGCTTCCCTGTTAAACTTAATAACTTGATCCACACGCTTGTGCAGATGTCAGTGACAGGCTCTGCAAAGCCTCCAGCTCCAGAGACTGTCCCCCAAGAATGGATGATGCTGGACGCAGAGAAGTCAATCGCGAGAGCCACCATTTTGGGCTTCAACAAAAAGCCTGACTCCGTATGTATTGTGCTTGTTTCGCTTGCCCTCCTTTGCCTTGATCTTTTAACCACTCTTCTGTGGGTCTCCCTCCTCCTTTATAGAAGATGTGCTTGTGCCACATTAAAAGGATCACAGGATGAACAGCAGAGCCATAAGCAATGAGCTACCAGAGAGAAAGAACACCAGGCAGACAGCCATTAGCGGGGAGCCATTAAGGAGAACAGTTCATGCCCTATAGTGAAAAATAAATCAAGAGCTAATTAAAGCATCCAGAAGGAAAGCATGGCATAAAATTAGGAAGCCTAATAGAAATTGGAGGCTGTTATATGATGCTTTAATGGTGCATTATTAGTTTCCACACACTGCAATGATCCTTCAGTGTTTGAATTGTATGCAATCCAGGCAAGTTTCTCTTTCTGCGCAGCAGACTATAAATTACAGACTGAATTCTCTGGCACTTGGCATTGCATTAAAGAAAGGTTTTTCTTTGTTAAAATCACCCTATATTTTCTCTTGTGCATTATTTTTAATGTGACTCTCTGATCGTTTCACTTCTTTGCCTCTCTCTTTTCCCCGATACAGCTCTATCTAGTCCAAGTGGTGCAAACCTGCAGCGTGGTCACTTTTGTGGAAAAAACATTCGACCAGTTCTCGGAACTTCACAGCCATCTCCAGAAGCAATTTCCATCTCATGCCCTCCCAGAGTAAGGCAGCATATTAGCTATTGTTATTCTGCTGTTAAATGGCTCTCTCTGTGCAGGGATAAAAATGTGAGAAAATGTATGGCAGACATATTTTTAGAAACACATATTCTATCAAGCCTTCTATTCAGCCCCAGAAGAAACTGAATCATAGAGCATTGTGACAATCTAACTTTTATATATTTTATTGTTCTTTTTTTTAATGGGAGAAGGGGGGAACAGCTTGGGCCTGACATAGCTATTCCTGAAATCAAAGGATAAGTGGTATTGACTTCATTAAAGGCACGATAGGGCCTTTTACAGTTTTTATTCTCTGCATGATACTGATCAAAACTCATAGCAAAATCCATATATTAAAGCAATGTAGGAATGTTCACGCTGGGCCAGAACAGAAACAAGCCAATGTCTGACACTGGCAGGCGTGATCTACCCTTGTACAAAAAGATGCACATACTCCCCAGCTGACAAATATGCAACAATCTTATGTACTGTCCTGGCCCCAAATCCTGATACTTTATGCCTCACGTCATTCAGTTTATTATCTCTTGAAAAATATGTTATCATTAGTTGCAATAATTCTGAACATTACTTTTTATCCATGTGCATGTCTATTCCTGCTTTTCATATTTTGAATCTTATTTGTTCACAGTTTCCTGGGACAGTGAGTCCCACATTTTTATTTCTGTCTTCTGTAAAACAGCTTTGCCTTATGTAGTGATTGTCCACAGCTTTGGTAATACAAGTGGAGTTCTGTATTCTACAAATATCATGTACACTATACTTCATATACCATTAAGAACAAAGTAGTCCTTTCTTAAACAGTCATGCTGACTCACCTGATACAAGCCCCTCTTCAAGTTCAATTTACAATAAAGCATAAAGCTGCCCCAAAAGACCAGCAGTTTACTTGAACCAAACTGAGCTTCAGGTGATATGCTTGAAAAATAGAAAGGTTTATGATGTTTCACCTGGAGTATATAGGCACAAGCAACACGGTTTTGACTTAAAAAATAAAGTCCACGAATTTCAGATCCAAATTTTATATTCCCTCAAGCTGGTGAGAGGCATTCAGTTAAATGGCTTGCGGTTAGTTAATTCTAGAGAAACTTTCTCCTGCCTGAGGGGATTTTGCTTGACTCCAGTTTGACTCACTGTGACTGGCTGACATGAACTGGTTAGCAGCAGTTGGTGAGAATCAGAATTTCACTAAATACTACAAGTGCTTGAATCATGGTTTTGATTTGGAGATATTTCACACCAAGTATTAGGTTGTAAAATAAAATATTTAACAAGAGGCTGTTTACAATTTTTTTCCTATGGTGAGCGCAGCCCTTTGAAGGAAAATGTATTTCTCTTTAGAAACTCAATAGACCTCAGAAACTCTTCAGTGAATTTCAGAAATAATGCTAGCCATTTTTTCAGGTAGATCTATCTTTAATACAATCCCTCACAACATTTTCACTTCAAAAGAGAGTTCCAGAACTCACAGAGGTTTAATCTGCATGTACTGAGGCTGTGACTAAGACCTCCAGATCTTTATTGCCACAATTCAGTCCCAGCAGTAACCTGTCACTGCATGTTCTTTATCCAAGACTGTGTTAAAGTAATTAATTTTACGATGTTTCTTTACATGTATGTTCTTTAATGCTAAAGTTTTGGGTTGTTTTCTAACAGAACTGTGTCAATTTGAGGCTTTTCATGTATTCCAGATTTTATTCTAATAATAAAAAAAGCTAATTATTTTTTTATAGGAAGTTATCACTGAAACTGCTATACCATATTAGACCATTAGTCTCTCTCTGCGTATTACAAAGCTCAAACTCTGGCTGATGCCAGATGCTTCAAAGGAAGGAAAAAGCCTTATTCCACAGTGTAACCACAAAATCAGTTTGAAAATGTATAATTTAAAAGTAAAACGTCCAATTTTACTAAAATAATTGGAACTGCTAACAGAAAGAGTTCAGTTACTGCTTTGTATTGATTCCTGAAATTGTATATATTCATGTCTCATTAGGAGGAAATAATGAGTCTGCTTCATACAACTGCTAAATACTGGCTATATCACAAGAAACTAATGGCAAAAGCTATGAGTTCTCAGCATCTGAAATCTTGAATTTAAACATTCAGCCCATATTTATAAGTCAAAGCGCAGCTGCCCCAAGCAAGCCCTTGCGCTCTAGCACCTTCCCTCTTACTTGCTTTCAGACAAAGTATTAATTGTGGTTAAGTATTGTTTTTTAAAAGGCCAAAAATCTTTTCACCCAACAAAGCATTCAGGTGATGTACTTCATACACAGAATGCTCTTCAAGCTAATAAGTAGGAAATGGAATCTGCTGTGCAGGATGGCTACACGTGGCTAAAGTTTATATTTTTCTGCAGAATGCTCTTCAAGCTAATAAGTAGGAAAAAGAATCTGCTATGCAGGGTGGCTGCATGTGGCTAAAGTTTATATTTTTCTATCTCCTTAACGGTAGATGCAAAGCTTAAAATCAGCTTGGGAAGGTAACCATTTCCAATGCAAGTGTGTTCACAAGTGCAAAGTCAGTTTCAGCCATAGAGGCAATTCAGCAAAAGCATGAAGGCCATTTAAAGTAGTGTTCAGTACCACCACAAGGTTCGTATTGTCCTTCACCGCAGCAGAGTTATTGGTGCCATCAATCAGCAGTTTCTCTGTCCTCTGCTTTGCCACCGTGCTTAGGGTGCATCTTCTGAGGGCTTACATTTTACAGCCAGAGTCCTCTCTTTGTGTTATATGGTCTAATTAATTTTAAGCTGCTTCCAAACAGATCCTTCCTACCATCTCTTGAAAGAAGACCTTTCTGTGCCGCAGAGGAACCCAAAACTTTCACAGGCTATCTACGTGTGCCCAAATGTCCAGGGCTCTATTTTTGTCTCTGCAACTCATATACGTCGTGCTCCTTTAAAAGGCCAAAAATCTTTTCACCCAACAAAAAGCATTCAGGTGATGTACTTTATACACAGAATGCTCTTCAAGCTAATAAGTAGGAAATGGAATCTGCTGTGCAGGATGGCTACACGTGGCTAAAGTTTATATTTTTCTGATCTCCTTAACGGTAGATGCAAAGCTTAAAATCAGCTTGGGAAGGTAACCATTTCCAATGCAAGTGTGTTCACAAGTGCAAAGTCAGTTTCAGCCATAGAGGCAATTCAGCAAAAGCATGAAGGCCATTTAAAGTAGTGTTCAGTACCACCACAAGGTTCGTATTGTCCTTCACCGCAGCAGAGTTATTGGTGCCATCAATCAGCAGTTTCTCTGTCCTCTGCTTTGCCACCGTGCTTAGGGTGCATCTTCTGAGGGCTTACATTTTACAGCCAGAGTCCTCTCTTTGTGTTATATGGTCTAATTAATTTTAAGCTGCTTCCAAACAGATCCTTCCTACCATCTCTTGAAAGAAGACCTTTCTGTGCTGCAGAGGAACCCAAAACTTTCACAGGCTATCTGCGTGTGCCCAAATGTCCGGGGCTCTATTTTTATCTCTGCAACTCATATATGTCGTGATCCCGGGTCATATCACTTCCCCCTCCTCATTATGTCTTCTGCTGCTGTAATTTTGTGAGGCAAGAATTGCCTCTTACTACTCATTTGTGCCTTGCCTAACTGAGCCCTGATCTGTCAGTGCTATAGGCAAAAATAACCATAAGGTCATACACAGATCCAATATGCTGCTGTCATCCTGCCCCCTTGCTGTTTTAGTTGCAGACTAAGTTGTACCAGTGCTGAGTTGTTCCTCAGAAATACTACACAAGATGGGTAAAGATTTTTCCTCTCCTAAAAAGAATTACAAAATCTTATTAATCAGTATAATCTCCATAAAAGGCCTTTTCTTACAAAACAAGCCTAAAAAAGCCCAACCCAACAGGTCTAATCACAGTTAGTAAAGCCTAATTATATTAAATTTCTTGGTAACAAAAACTGTGGCTTAATCATCTTCAGTCATTTTATTTTCACTAGGTGAGGCTGCTATTTGCCATTTTTACAGCTGGGTGGTTTGCAAAGCTGGCCAGTGTTCCTCTCTAGGGATGGGAACCCAGTGCTCCGTGTGCTGCTCTTCGCCTGGCCTTTGAAAAGCTCACGACATCTCGTCACTGAGCTGTGGAATTGGGTAAAACCTGTTCAAAGCAGGATCCGACCAGCTGCCTTTCAAAAGGCGGGCCACGCGTCTCTTTGCAGCGTGGTGCCCTGCTAGATGGCTCCTTACTCGTTTATCTGAAGCCTTCAGAGGTCTCTTGAGAGCTAGTGGATAAACAAGGTTGGACCAGAAACACAGAGGTTTGTCAACAAGGCATGGTTAACTATTTACAGCAGTATTGTTACATGAAATGCAACCAGATCAAAACTTCTACCTTTCTAGATCACATAGATTAGAGGACATAAAGCATAATATTAGTTATAAATCCCAGTATTAGCAGTCCATATCACAAAACCCATTACATGCAATTTAGCACAGATAGCTTTTCTAATGCTCCTTCAACCTGAAAGAGAAATAGTCCTCGTCAGGGCAAGGTTAATATAAACTGATTATGTGTGTTGTTAAAAATCTAACCTTTTGACTAATCTAATGTGTGTTGTCTCAGAAATGCAAAGATGATTCAAGTAAAAAAAAATGTGAGGTTTTGACATTTTCAATCACCAAAGCATTTGAAAATTGACATGAGGCCATTCTATGCATATATGGTTTATTTACTAAACTGAAATGAAATTCATCTTAATAAAAATTCAGCAAGAACATTACTGTTATTATTGTTATTGCTTTTGTTGGGATTGATTTTGTTACTGTGATGATCATTTGTTTTCATATTTTACTTTTATTATACTAGTGCCTGAAATTACATATGGGATCAGGGACCTGCTCTGAAAAACTTATCTACATTCTAAATAGCTGAGGTAAAAAAGCAAGCAATGGTATATTCATAAGATGCCACACTCTTGCTGTAAGGCTGTGGTATCCCATACTCTGTGGTAGGGGTTTGTGCAGCACAAGCCCTGGGCTGAGGTCAGAGACCTGTTGTGCTGCTCACAAACACGAGTGTAAAAAAATGAGGAGGATAGCGTTTTCCTGGGATCACAAAGGGCCAATTTTTAGAGGTATTTAGATACCATATACTGCAAATAAGAGCCTTTTAGGGGGGTTTTAATTTTATTTTTTTTAAAGGTATTTAGATACCATATACTGCAAATAAGTGCCTTTTAGGGGTTTTTTAATTTTTTTTTTTTAGATTAATTATTTAGACAGAAAAAGGGGTACAGTATGAAACAGAATATCAGCAAATTATTAGAAGAACCAGAGTCAGAGGGTAATCAATCCTCTGGACACTGCAGCCACCCCTTCCCCTACTGAAAAACCTCTTAGAAAGTGTTAACTTTCTTCTGTTAACTAGAGCTGGAAATATTTTCAGCAGATACAGTACAAGAGTTATATTATGAATATTCTTCTTTTGCAGGTTTCCCCACTCGTGGCATTTACCTTTTGTGGATCTTGAACATAAAAGAGTGAAGGATTTGAATCTCTATCTGAAGCAGCTATTAAGCGGATCCAGGAAGCTGGCTAATGTGAGCTCTTCCAGTATTTATTTTATTTGCATATGACTTTTAATAGCATTGAACTTTTAATACTTTTTAGTTCTTTTAGCTTTCCATGGCTTCCTTTGAAAAAAAAAAAAAATACATAAATGATGTGTCTTCTAATGCAGCTGTTTTGAGATGGAACCATTGTAGCATTCATCAGAACTTAAGACAGAGACAAGAATGACTGAAAAATAGTTTATTAGACCCGGCAGGGCATTTTTCAAAAAAAACTTCTCTTCCTTTGCTGCCATCCAAAAGTAGTGATTCACTGAATTTTTGACAGTAAGGAGTAGGTTCTGAGAAATGTAATGTCTAAAAAAGGAGTAAGTTTTGAAATATTGAAAAGCCTGATTCTGACAGTTTTTAAATGAAGAGTTCCATTCTTTCTGCTGAGAAATACTCTTCATTTCAAAATTTAGTTAACGTGTAGAAGAAATTGTTTTGCAAACATAAGACCAAAACCAGAATGTTTCAATATTATCAGAATGATACATTGTGTCTGTTAAAATCAGTGGTTTATAATTTTTTTATTCATTGTTGTTTTCTGAGATTTGATGTTCTCCTCCTGTTTCAAAATGGGAAATTGAAACAAACACTGTGTATTTGTTGTCTGGCCCAGGACAAAGCCTTATGCACCTCCACATCGTAAAATCCAGGGCCAAGAGCAATTAACAGCCCCATGCACTCTGGGAAGATGTCAAATCATTACACGGTGTCACTTTGGAAGTTGAATGGTCAATTCACCAGGGTCTGAGAGAAAAGGGCATCTTCCAGTGACCAGCTGCTATCAGGAAAGCCGTCAGACAAGCAGGAAAAACCAGCATTTTACATCTGATCCTAGGCTGATGTAGAGGCTAGTGAATTCAAAGGAGCCAAGGCAGGAGCTCGTGTGTTGACCTTGCTGTCTCACTCTTGGCACGTTCTCTAGCAGAGCTTGGGCCTCTGCCAGGTGAGCCATGTCATGTCCCGTGGCCTCAGGGGCCGTAGCACAAACGGGGGCTGGTTTGGTTTCATAGCGCAGGCAGCTTCGGATGCCAAAAAGAGGGTGTGACAGGATGCTTTTTCTCCCAAGATTTCAAACGTCTTGCAGGAGGAGAAAAATGTTGGCTGCCTAGCTATATCACTTTCCCAGCTGTGACTGTGCAATGGAGATTAAAGAGGAAATTGTCCACATGTAAAACAAACAGGAGTTTTCTTATTAATATGAATACAAATTCTGTGCCCTGAGTTGAAATCAAGATTTCCAGAGGGTATAGATAATATCTGTCTCACAGTTACACTTAATTTGGCATGGACAGCTGACTTGGGTGCTTGACTCCCTTGACTGACCTTGCCAAATGAACTGCACAAGTTGGGGTTAATTGTTATGCAATTTCTGTCACTCACGTTAGGGTTGTGAGTTTATTTTACATTAGCGCCTTTTGGTCACAGCTGGGGGAAGGCTGATACAAGCCAGTGACCTAGAAATGAAGAGCTCTGTATCTTCTGCTGTGCTTTGGGCTGCTGCAAGGTACATGGATTTTCAATTTGGGCACTGCTGTGTCGAAGCCTAATCTAGGGTTGAAAAATTAGGCTGCTTAAAGCCCTGGGATAATAAGAAAAACATTTCCCAGTCACACACAGAAGCTCTTGTCTCCTTCCTGCTCCGTGGTCTGTGGATGAGCTAGCAACCAGATGGAGCATGTTGCCTTGCAATGGGCTTCCTAACGCCGTCCCTCCTCCCTTCGTGGTCCTGCAGCACCCACCCCTGGAGCTGGGTGAGTTCTCCCAGCACGTTGCTGCTGGGACACAAGCCCGGGCAGGGTATTTAGAAGGAACTGTGGGCAGGTCTGCCTGCGGACATGTTATAGTTTGAGATAACCCATAACAATCTATTGTCGTTTAGACAATTATTCTATCACCTGATGACCCCTCCCCACCCGGAAAGGGGAATCGGGGAACACAAAGAAACACAAGGGTTGAAATATAAATAGACTTAATAGACTAAGACTAAATAATTAACAATAATATTAAAGAACCAGTATTAATCCTGATACTGATATAAGATATACAGGAATTACACTCAGCCAATTCTCTCAGTAGAAGCCGTGCGCTCCCAGCAGGGACAGCAAATGGCGGACACTGCCAGCGCAATGGCTTCAGGAGGAAGGGAAGGCCTCAGGGCTCCGGCACCGGGGCAAGGAGTTCTCTGGACCCACCAGCATCAAGGGAGAGAGAGCTACGCAGCAAACTTTTCTAATTGATATTGAATGTGATATTCATGGTATGAAACAATCCTGTTGGCCAGCCTGGGTCAAATGCCCAGGCCTTGCTCCTCCTTGTCCCTGCGCCTGGCAAGGCTGGAAAACGCTAACCTTGAATCCCACAGAGCCTGGCTGGCTATAGAGTAAATATTTTTACAAATTCAGACACTAGAGTCTTCTAAAAATGCAATTTTCCCCAGTATTAGAAGAAACGTTAGTCCTGTGTCTCTCAACCCAGGACAGGACACAATGCTGGTGTGGCTCTGAACCAGCCCGTTGGGGCTTTTCAGACACGCTGGACCATGCAGATGCTGAAAACCATTCCAGTCTGGTACAGCCTACAGGGCTGAATCATGGGGAGAAGGAAACAATTTTGTGCCTCAGAGGGCTGCACAGCCACTGGGTGTGTGGGGCTTGGAGGGCACGGCAATAAACAGAGTCACGAGCAGATTGTTTCTGTCTGTGAAGCGCTGCTGCATGCGGGAAATCGTCTTGCTTACCACCATGCAGCTAACCTGCAATTCTAGATGATATAGTTTGAAGTTATTGATACCCCATAAACATTGAATCATTATTTTTACTTCAATGTGCTTCTCCTGCTGGGAGATGTGAGAAATTTAGAAAATACTGACGTGTTCTGACCCACTTAGAACAAGGAGACCAGTCAGTGGGTAATTTCCTTTGTATTCCTGGCTGAAGGCTTCTTTTTCACTTTTCCCTTTGGTATGACTCTTTTAAAAACGTGTCATGGTGTCTTCCTGGTTTTACTCTGAGCAGAAAACCAAACTAGGAGGCTTTCTTGATAAAAATAAATACAATTATTTTGCCTCTCTTCATGCCTTGGACAACCCTGCAGTCAAATTTGTCCTTTTCCTCAAATTCCCGGGGAGCCTGACAGAAACCATTTAGTGAGTTGTCTGTTCTCAAGTACTACCAAACTGTCATTCTTATGCAATAGTGAAACTATGCAGGAATAAATAATTAATTCAGAAATTTGTGAAGAAATCTTGTAAGAGCAGGTGCCTGTAGAACAGGATTCCCTTTACTTTCTTGACACAGTCATTTCTTTCTGCTGAATTGTACCTGTACTGTATCAGCTGTATTGTAGCTGTATGATATGCCGTCGTATTGCCTGAGATGGAGAGGAGAGCTTTTATTTCGTTCTAAAATACCCTTGATATCACTGTAAACACATTACCCCGATTGACTAGACACCATTTTCAGCTCTGAAAAGTTTAGTCCAGTCCACACAGGACTGACTACATGCTTGATTCTACCAATTAAGTAATTAAAAATCCTAGAAATAAAGAAATAATTGGATTATATCCAAATTCTTTCCTCAGCCATGCCTTAAGTGCATGCTTTTTAGTCCAGACTAAGTTCTGATTATGAAAATTGTGTTATAATTAAGAGTAGGTCAGAATGTCACTGACCTTTTCTGCTAAATGGTTTGAACACAGGAGGAGAAGTGGAAAAAAGTGCCTTCTCATTGGCACTGTGGCTCAAATAGAATTAAATGTTTCTTTAAACCCTTCTTTAAACAGTAGAAACTTCAAGCCACCTTTCTCTTATCTCTGAATATTAGTATCAGGTCAAATGAATGCAGAAACATCAGCTGATGGAGATGTTTGCTGTTAGGCCAGTTTAAATGCTTAAACGTGCTCATGGCCATCCCTAGTCAGAGCATTTTTTTAAGTCTGTGGTTTACTTTGAGCATAAGCCTCATTCATTGACTTCCTTTTAGACGTTTGTTGAAGAGTTGTCTACAAAAGGAGCTCCTTTCCTAGGTTAACACTCATTTATAAATCACTACATCACCACGCTAAATACATGAACAACAAGCTGTATTCATTACATCAACTACTGAAATGCAAAAGTCAATGCATCTTTGTTGTCATGTTAGGACAGGATCAAAACCAGATTTCAGCATCTTTTTTAGGTTCGTTCTACTTGTCCCAAACCAGTGGCAATATAAATGATCACACCGTAAGAATATTTAGTTTTGTGGCAGTTGCATCTTAGCTGACCGGCTCATCAGCTGCACAAGTTGAAATGCCTGGGTCTTCTAGATCAGCAAGGCAACATACTCACCAACGTTTAGACTTCTGGAGTTTTGCTTCATTAAAATGGCAAAACAACCAAGTGGTGCCACCATTAAGAGGTGAAACATCAAGAAACAATAAATGGAAGCTTGGTAACATAGAGGAGGACAAAAATATACATTATCGAAGTACAAATCAGATCTGTGACAAAAGGCAGCTGCTGCTGACTGCTTCTACGTTTTTTCTACGTATTTCACTCTTAACTCCAACTGAGTGATGGGCTGAATGGAGATTGCAGCCCAGATCTCATAACATATCATATAAATTAGGGCTGCCCTAGTGGCTTGTCATTTTACTGCTGCATTGTAGGAGGGTTGTACACTCCCTGGGGACACAAAAGGAAGGTGAGGCTCCATTAATTTATTCTGCTCTTGGCCCTGGTGTCAAACAGCAGCATTCACAAAGCTGAGTGTCTTCGTGCTTATCTTGAAAAGACAACTTACACCTGGCTTGGGCATTACAAGTGAAAAATCTAAAACTGAATCTAAAGCAATTTTTTATATAGCAACCGTGTGCATTTGCTGCCGTCAGCCAGCTAGTAACATTCTATGGATAATTGTCCCATCTCTCATCATTTAAAAGAAGTGGCGTTTAATTTGTGGATATTGTTATTGATAACACAGCTCAGGCACTAGATGTACATACTGATCTCCCAAAACTACACAGCCTAAAATAAACATATGTTATTTGTCCCCCATCTTTCATATAGATTGGTTTTGTTTACAAGTTCAGAGGGCTTGGGTGTTTAAGGGGGTTTGTTTATCGTGGTGGGAGGGATTAGCAGACATAACAGTAACTGCAGGTGCACATGAGGCTATGCAATAAAAAGAAATGAGGCATATTGGGGTTTGACTCTAAAAAATTTCTAAGTATCCAAGTTAACTAAGGACTTTGGGGCCAAAGGTAAACGAAGTGCAAGCAGGTAAGCAAACAGTGAAAGTGTACCAGCTATGGATAGGTTCTATAAACAGCTTTATGGTGGCTTATAGGCTGTGTAAAAAGGGCTTTAAAGAGGATGGAAATGGAAATGATTGTAACTTACGCTCACTCATTTTCAAGCATACAGTGAGAACCAGGACCACTGCGTTGTTCTAGAGTGACTAATGTTTTGCACTATAAAAGTAACCAAGTTTGATAAGAACCTCACATATTTCATTTGTATTTTATTCAGACACTGCTGGGGATTTACGTAGATGAGAAAATAACTCCTGCAGTGCCTGTACGGAGGTACATAACGCAGTGGTACAAAGTGCATCTGAGGTATATGGGTCCCTTCAACTCCCACCGCTCCCGTACTGCTGCTGCAAGGCATCCAGCAGAGCCAAAATGGGGAGGGTTCAAAGTCCTCTCTTTTCTCCTGTCCTTTCCTGAAGTTATAATAGCTGCAGCAAGGTCAGCTTTTTCTGGTTTCTTTCTTTCCTGCTGATTCCCCATCCTGTTAAAGTATAACAGGTGCATGGGTGTTCTCTGACCCCAAATCTACTCTAACACAGCTGAAAAGAAAGCTGAAAGCAGAGGAGAGGCTGCTTTTCTTTCTAGCGAAATTAAATCTGGCTTGAAATCTGGCTGTGTTTCACTGAGAGCAGAGTGCTTTTCTAGTTAGTCTCTGATGGAGAGCAGTAGACAAATTTTACCGTGCTACAGAGGTGGAGGGCTATGCCAGATCCCCCGATGCCACTGAAATTGCTTATTTCAGTTGTATCCTAGTGTAATTGAAGGTGGAATTTGTCCCTTTGGAGTTTAGTGGCTGAAAAAACATCATGCATGATTTCTAGCCAGACCAACACTGATGCACCCACACATGCCTGGCTGTTCCCCCATGTTATTGAGTGACCTGAGAAAATAACAACATTACCTATTAAAGATTGTGGTCTTATTAGGTAAGAATGCTTAGACAAATGATACGAGGCTTTCCTAAAAATCCCTAAATAGCTAGTATTTTAGGGAATTTCCATTTGCTGATTAAAAGGTAAGAATTTCAAGGGGGGGAAAGAGTAGGTGAGTGCTTGTGGTCATCCTCGGTGTCTGCCTATCTGCCACGACTGTCATAAGGTCTCTAAAATTCCCACCTACGGTCACATCTTTGTAACAATGATTGCTTGTTTAGAAGTGGACTCTATCCACCTAAATACAGCGTGTTTTTGATCATATATAAGTCCAAAGCTCTGATGTGCCTGTTTCTATTTAGCAACGTAATTAGATACGTGCTTAACTCTACGCATATGCTTTAGTCCCATTGACTGGGGTCCAGTTGATTTAGGAACCACCTGAAAGTTCAGCGTGTGCTTTGGTGGTCTGCAGTAAAAAGGATGAACTTAAGAAGGTACTTACACACTTTGCTGGTGGAAATCTAAGCAGTGGGCTCCTGCAGCAGGCGGATTAACACAGTTCAGAGATAAATTGATGTCTTATCAATAACAGTGTGCAAAATGCTTATTGCCACAAACACGTAGGAGATCTTCCCCGTTGTGTTTGAAGCACTTTGCCCTGGATAGACTGCTGTATCTGCCCCGCCAACATGACCTGTTCAATTAGAGTTTTCCATTCCATTTGCCAGCATTAGCCTTGCTGCTTCCCCATATGCTTCCGTACCTGTTGAGTGCAATGGACACACAGACAGGGAAAGCTTTGAAATCCGTGCTGTGGCACCAGAAGTGTACATGCCTGTCATGTTTGTGCCTGATGTAAGATGTGCATGAATTCCAATTCTGTGCTTAAAGCAAATGTCATTTGTTTTCGGAGAGCTGACTCCGTTAGAAATGAGAATTCGGAACTATCACCTGAAACAATCTTTGCGCCTCCCGTTTGCAAACCTCTCTGCTCATATATTTCCATTTATTGCTGAAAGAGTAAGCAGAGAGGAAGCAGAACACCAGGCTGCTCAGTGAGGAATTTTTTATTTCTCTTTCAAGTCAGTTAGTGTATCCTTCCTTCCACCTCCTGCCCACTTCTCTCAAGATCTTTGAACTCGAAGGGCTACTTAAGTTTCTCTGCTTATTTTCATGCTGTCAAATAAAGGCTGAGCTGCCAAAAATACACTCTTTCAACCCTTGAGATTCACTACACTTGGGACTTGTGCTGAAAGAGCAAATGTAGATCCCACAGGGAATAACTCGCCTGTTTAAAGCTACTGGAAATTGAAGGAGGTATCTGGGTTTTCCTTTGTAAGCTAACTTCACGAGATGAGAGAATAATTAGTCATGCTCAGAATGGACAGGTATATTGGCAGTCCACTGCTAATAGTTTAAGGATTTGTCATTCAATTCAAGGAAAACGATTCTGTTGGTTTATTTTTTTTTTCCCTGATTTTTCTTCACAATATCAGTGTGGGAGGAAAAACTCCAAACAGTAGAATGAAAAATAAAAGGCAGCTCCTAAAATAAGTCCAGATTGCTAAATCTTATCTCTGTGCTGAACATACACATCTTGTTCCTCTGTCTGCTGTAACCACATGTTAACTCCTCACTAGCTGCGTTTGTCACTAAACTCTTCCTTTTCTTTCTTCCTTGCACAAATCATGCCACATCTTGTCAAACTGAAGGAAGACAAATGCTACATGAAGTACATCTTGCTGATAAGAGATACGTTATTTTCCATGGCCTGGAAAGAAACAATGGTGACATTTTAATGCTGGAATCTGAAAAGTCTCTTGTTCTACCCATTCATTACAGTGTCAGTCCAAGTAACATCAGCATGAATGTAGCAATTCTAACCCGTTCTGAATGGCCGTTCTGAAATACGGCTTGATGAAAAAGCTAATAAAATGCAATTACTGTCCACCTTTGATTCAGAATCATAAAAGTCCATTTCAGAATTCACATTTTTATTGCCTTGCTCAAAACTCAAATCTGGGGATTTGGTTTATTGTTTTAATTCTCTACAGCTGAATGTAACTACCTGTTATATATGTTTGCTACAGCAGGACGGGTCAGTACGTAAAAATAAAAGTTATAGTGCAGTACATAAGGTGGATTACTTTTTTAAAAGGCGAAATATGGATGGTGAAATATGATCATCCCTTTCACTCCCTGTTGGTTTCTGGTAGGAGTTAACTCTGTATGGAGCTTTTCAGTGTGAGTGTCCATGAAGCTGCCATGTGAGGGAGGGATGCACAGTATCTGTGCCTCGGGGAGGCACACATTAGGTCAGATGCTCGGGGTCGGTCCTGTGCCAAGGGCGAATTTCATGCTGACTCCACAGTACAGAGTAAAGATGTTCTCCTGCATTTGTTTCACAGATGGGCTGCTCTGTAAAAGTAGTTGCAGCTGCTAATACATATCTGGAGACGCTGGAGATCAAGCAAGAGTGCAAATCTATGGCCCACGTGGCACGTTGCTGTTTGGAAGCGTGTTGACAGAAAGGGGCCAGGTTGGCACCATATGCAGCATCCCTGAGTCAGTGGAAAGGGGCACCACCGTCTTCCCAGTGCCTGAGTAGCAATCATCCTTGCCCATGATCAGAGGGAAAAGGCTCCCCTTTATTGCTAACTATAATATATACGTTAGAAACTTACCAGCAATCTGCTCAGAGGGGAATAATTTAAGGAATGGAGCACAACATCTGATATTCCCTAAGGTATTTTTATTTTCTTTCAGAATGAGCTTGTACTCAGCTTCTTCTTGAATTGGTCCAAAAACACCTTGGCAGAAGATTCATCATCTGTGACCTTAGGTATGTGGATTACTGATCTTACTTGTTTTCTGAGAAGAACATCTTTAATATTAAATGTAATAATGCAAAAGCAAGTCTAAAGTGCTTAGGTAGCTTTTTTTAAAGATATAAAGATACCAACAAACAATTCCTGGTTTCTCAAGGTGTCTGAAAATGTGTTACTAATGTGACCTTGGCTTCAAGCTCCAACAGGGTAGGTTTAGATTGAACATTAGGAAAGAATTTTTCACCGAAAGAGTGATAGGGCATTGGAACAGGCTGCCCAGGGAGGTGGTGGAGTCACCATCCCTGGATGTGTTTAAGGGCCATTTAGATGCAGTGCTAAGGGACATGGTGTAGGGGAGGACTTTGTAGAGTAGGGTAGATGGTTGGACTCGATGATCCCAAGGGTCTCTTCCAACCTGAACGATTCTGTGATTCTCTGACCTCTACCTTTCTTTAACTTTTATGTGTTCTCCTCAGCCTTGCTTCATTTCTTTTTTGAATAAGCATACCTATATGCAAAGTAAAAGTTTATTTACACAAATTGTGGCAGGTTTCTTGTTTCACAAAGCAACGTCTTTAGAGAAGAATCTGGAGGAAAGGACCTGAGTCATGACAAAGCACAATGTGTGCTTGGACAAGCGAAGAAAATTAGGGATGACTTCTAAAGTCATTTTCACAATGAGTAGAGCAGGTAAATAACAGAACATTATGTTAATGCCTAGGCATACATTATTAATGACACTGGTAATTCACTTCTTACTAAATGAGATTCTACATTGTTCCCTTATCCTATCTAAATACTTAACCCATTTCCCTCTTCTGTCCAGCACCTAATTTAATCTAATCTCTGGCATTACAGTATTAAGAGCCAAAGCATAAACCATAAAATGTAAACTGTGAATGTTTATTGTCTTCTACTGCACTAGTTCTGCAATGAAAATAATATTTCGTAGTCAGCTTTTAGGCAAAATAAAATCTCATAAAGAAGCCTGCAGCTGCACTCTGCACCACAACAATTCAGCTCGTTGTTATGTGCTCCAAGTGACAGGATATTTTCCAAGATCACCAGTTATCCACGTGTCAGAAAGGAATGCAAGTATCTCTGCATATTTAGTTTGCATGTCCATTAAGTTAATTTAATCTCTCTGCAGACGGGGGCTTCATTATCTCTTTTGCTGGGACCATTTTTTTTAATCCATGAGAACAAAATCAATCCCATTCTGGCTTCTCAGCCTTTGGAAGATTCCCCCTGTGTAGAGTTTATTTGATTAGGGCATGCCATTATCATATTAAATCCATTATGACTATTGGAAATTACTAATGGTTGCTCTAACTTCTACAAAGGAACGAGGAGATAATGCAAAGATGTCCTAGGTGTGAGGAATACAGAAGGCTCAATCTTGTCACAGAAAATCCCAACCAGAGTTTAAAGGTAACACATAGGCTGGGTCCTTGCACTGCCTCTCTCTGTGGACTAACCAAATATGCAGACATGTGAGGCATAAGGGAGTTAAAGTCCCAGCTCTTTAGAAAGATATTGATGTTTCACTAATATTTAGGTGCCTAATTATTACAGAAAATCTGGGTGTAAAAGTCTTATGCAAAAGCATGAACCGAGTCTCTAATAAAGCTGGGAAATAAATTACAGCCTCATAAATCCTTCAGTGGTGTCCCGAGCCAATACAGTCTGAAGGGTAAGCCCTTTATTTTTGTTGTCAATGGCATCAAAATCAGAGAAGAGAATAAAGAAACCGAGATAAGAATGTATTTAGAGGGTGCTTGATGAAAGCTATATGACAGGTAACCCAATCTGCTGGTTCACTATCCAGTTAGTGGAGGTGAAGGTCACAACCTGGTCAGGGGAGATTAATGTGTCTCTGGCCTCAAGCAGTACAGTTGCAGAAGGATTATTTTTTTTTCCTGCTCAGGAACACTGCCTTTTGAAGTTTGGACACTTCAGTTCTGGAGTCAGGGCAAAAGCTTTGTTTAACATAGGAGAAAAAACAACCAACCAAAAAAAAAAATAATCTCCTTTTGCCCTAGAAAATTCATTGCTATCAGTTATTGATAGAATACTAATAGTTTCACTGAATTTCACTGAATTTTAGAGTTGGAAGGGACCATAGAGATCATCTAGTCCAACTCCCCTGCTGAAGCAGGATTGCCTAGAGCTAGAGCATGTTACTCAGGAGCATCCAGGCGGGTCTTGAAAATCTCCAGAGAAGGGGACTCCACACCCTCCCTGGGCAGCCTCTTCCAGGGCTCTGTCACCCTCACCGTGAAGAAGTTTCTCTTCATATTTGAGTGGAACCTCTTATGTTCCAACTTGTGCCTGTTGCCCCTCGTCCTGTCACTGGGAACCACTGAAAAGAGTCTGGCTCCCTCCTCCTTCAACCCTCCCTTGAGATACTTGTAGGCATTGATAAGGTCTCCCCTCAGCCTGATTCACGGGGTCCAAATCAGGAGTCAATGAGTTTAGACTTCGTAAAAACAGAGAACAAGTTTTCTGAATTCTCTGAAGGGCTGAGTTGCTCTGGGCATGACACCACTTCTGGTCAGTGAGGGAGAAAATGCACCTGGTCCACAATAGATTGCCATGGACTATGGAAGTAGGGGAGTTTAGCTATAAAAGACCTAGGTGAGCTACCAGAGGAAGACCAACCATGCACGTGCTAATCGCCCACTGGAAAATGTATTTTCATAGTCTGTGCTTCACCCCTCGTTGTTGGAGGCAGGCTGCTGCCATACCCTACCGAGGTGACTTAGATCTTTGCTGCATGGCATTCTGTACCCTGCCATGGTCCATCCTGTAGGAAGGAGAAGACACAAGTGCAGCTAAGGCAGGAGGTGGCTGATCGTGCCAAGCTGCCAGGTAGCAAACGAGGAGTTGCTGGGAAGAGCACAGTGGCCCTGGAGGCTCTTGTTTGCTGAGGGAGGCTCTTGATTTGCAAGTAAGCCCTGTAGTAATGCCATAGTCAATCCAGGGCAGGAATTAAGTTCACTGGGCCTGCTGGAGAGAGACAATTTCTGTGATAAGAATACACCCTTCCCCTGCAGCTTTCATTGCTTTATGAGCTCTTAGGCCTTTATGAGCTCTTAGGCCTTAATTTTTGCTATTTTAAAGAATAACTCGGGTTTAATATGGGCTGTAGCTTTCCGTGAATCTGGTGATTTCTCTCTCAGCCTTTACACAAGCAAATCATCTGTCTCTTAGTTAGGATCAATATAAAATAAAATTAATGCCCAATAGAAGCAGGTTATGAATTTTGATCAAGACAGCATCTTTCTCTTACACTGCTTTAATGTACAAATGTTGTAGGTAATTACACTTACTAAAGTAAAATAAAAATTAAAATTTATGAATTTGTACTGTGCTCCTAGCAATGAAGAGATTAAAAATCAGTGCTAAATTTACTTTGACGTGAATACTGATTCAGTACTCCCAGTGGGGTGAATTCTGAATTATACTGAATATTGTCAGCATTTCATTATACCGAGCTCCCTACAAGCGAGTGAGAGCAGATATCAGGAACGATTTCACAGGCAGCCTTTTATAAAGATCCTTTAAAAACTGGAAGGAAGAGAATCTATCAAAATCATTTTTATATCAGTCTTGTTTATTTTTCTTCTCTTGAGTTTATATCTCCTGAAAATATTAATAATTCAGACTGTTTTTTTCCAAAGTTATGAAATCGTGATGTTTTCGCTATTGGTTGTAATAGCGCACAAACCAGGTTTGATTCGTTCTTTGCTCATTTCAAGGGCTGCTCTCCACTCAATGCAGTAGAGAAACTGCCTCAGTGTCCTTCTAAAGGAAGACCCGAGCTTTCCAAAAAGACTGTCCATGCAGAGTCACAGTCCTTGGGAATAAGTCCCCTCAGGAGAGTTGGCTATTTTGCTCGTTACATAGTGCTCATTCTCGATATAAAGCTTTTGCCAGAAGTTGTGTTCCTGCTTTGGTTGCATTTAGGCTCTTTTGGGGGCCGTAAGCACATCTTGCTGGCTTGTGGGATGAAACCAGTGAGATAGGTAATGTATTTAGAGCTGACTGTCTGAAGTTGGGTACATTGGAGGCTCATAAACCCAAGCTGGAGGTAAAGTGGGCAGCTGGTTGGCTTGGGGGTTTCAACCCTGGAAAACCAAGCATGTTCCAGTACCCGCCAGTGCCAGATGTCAAAACAGGCTGTCACCAGGAAGATAAGTCGAAGGAAAATCTGAGGGTGCAGAATACAGAATAACACTTAACTCCCTAACAGTAGTGCTGTGACACTTAGCTAATTAGCGTTTTCACATTGCTTTGCAGTCCCCGTGTGAAATGCAATGTATTATTAAATGATAGTTTCCCTGTTGATTTTGTCAGCCTTCTGTGGAGCGTCTTCCTCGCTGTTTATATTTCTCGAGCACGGTGCAAAGTGTAATGCGGAGCTTATTTTAAAATGCCACAAATCAAAACATTGCACAAATGATAGAAGATAGAGCTGTTAGTTATCCAACGTGCTAGGAAAGACCATCTAGATAAATAAAAAGAACCGCATACTTGACTACTCTGAAGAGTAGAGTGAGAGTAGACTACTCTGAAGAGTAGGTGGAGTGACTCCACCTTCAGTATAAATTTAAACACTAACTGCCTTCATTTTGTCATTCAAAAAGAAGAAAGGACCCCCAGTTTTGTAATGTTTATGCTCCTTGATACAAGAGCCCTGGAAGAGGCTGCCCAGGGAGGTGGTGGAGTCTCCTTCTCTGGAGACATTCAAACCCACCTGGACAAGTTCCTGTGCAACCTGCTCTGGGTGGACCTGCTTTGGCAGGGGGGTTGGACTAGATGATCTCCAGAGGTCCCTTCCAACCCCATGTGATTCTGTGAAGAGATTATAAACAGGCACAGTGTTTGAGGATTTTCTACAGTAGGGATTGGTGGCTGACTTCCACCACAGAGTGCTGGGACACACAGGCACAAGTGGCACCGAAAAATGCCAGCAGCCAAACTCCAGGGTCCTCGTTTGATATTTGACAGCTTTTTGCATTCACACCAGTGAGCAAAGAATCAATCCCTGGGAGGGAAATCTCGCTTCGGCTGAAGTCAGTGGAGCTTTGTCCTGTATCTACACCAGAACAGCATTTGGTCTGTGCCTATAATGGAGTGCAAGTAGAGCATGACAGTTCCTAAAAATGCAGGGCCTGAGCTCAAGTCCATCTGCCCAAGCTGGATAGGCTGGAATTAATTATTGTGTGTGTATTTTATTATCATTTTAAGCTAAAATCGCCTCGACTTCAAAGAGGCTACATTTTAACACTGAATGTGGGAAAACCTAAAATATAACAGCTGAGTGTAGCTAACAGTAACTCTCTTTTAATATGAAATATGTGACAGAAGTTTTTTTTCACGTTTACCAGATTCCCTGCGCTCTCTTATTTTTTCTTTCCTTCTTCTTAATGTTTTTTTTCCATTAGTACTCAATTTATTACATAGCCAGAGCAAATATTTTAGTAGTAGGCATGCCCATAGTGTCTGTTTCAGACTTCATTTTACACGTTCAATTAGAAATGCATTTTCCCCTCCCATGTTTTTCATTATTTTCGGCTTGGTTAGAATCTTATTTACATTTTCTTTTTCTAAATGAAAATGCCAATTCCCACAGAGGAATTCCTTGACTGGATATAAGCACCAGTGCAGAAAAAGCCACTGGTAATACTGGTAGGGGAGAAAAGACATGGTGTTCAGCTGAATTCTAATGGTGTAATTTAGCCACTGAAATCCGTTGCTCTTGCTGAACCACTCAGGATGACCCACTGCAATTCACAAAATTAACGGAGCCCCACAAATTAATTGTACTCTTACGTTAAAACACAGCTCCCCTTTTGTTACGCTGTGTTTTATGGGCTAGGATTCTACTTTTCCTGTTGCAACTTAAAGGAAAAAGAACCTGCAACTTAAAAACAAAATATGGTAAAATGGCTTTGTATAATGGTGAGAAGAACCAATTTTTGTGGGCTGTTACCCTGGAAAAAAACTCAGCATTGTCTGGTTCGTGGAGTTTTCATCCCCTGTCCCTCTCTGTCCTTATTTGTGTAGAAAAAGAAATGGAATAAGGTACAGCCTGACTAAGTGATTTGTCAAAGTTCATAAAGGAGAATAACAAATGAAGAACTGCACCTCGGTCTTCTAAGTCCCAGCTTAGTGATTTCTTCATGAGATTTCAATTCTTCAAGAGCCTGTTTCAGGCCCTTCTCTAATTAGAATGTGATTAAAAATGTATTTTTTCAGTCTCTAAAGGGAAGAAATCGGAGGAGGATTCATATTCTGAAATTCCAGTCCAAACATCAGAAACTCAGAAGTATTGATATCCAGGCTGCCGGGAAAAATTCCATTATGGCAGTAGTATGTACACACCGTGCTTTTTTTTTTTAAATTCATTTGAATTCTTTTGCTTAGGATAAATGGCAATTGCACTAGCTCTCCCAAACATCAGAAACTCAGAAGTATTGATATCCAGGCTGCCGGGAAAAATTCCATTATGGCAGTAGTATGTACACACTGTGCTTTTTTTTTTTTTTAAATTCATTTGAATTCTTTTCCTTAGGATAAATGGCAATTGTACTAACTCTCTGGCTGTCAATAGTACATGACACCACTGTAGTTCTATCTGCTTAGCAGTTATTTGAGCCTCTGTTCACTCCAGAGGTTACACGTTTGGTTTCTTCAGAAAAATGCAGCCAATGTAGCTTATTCATTGTAACCTCCCCTCTGCTGCTGAATGGCAGAGTAAAGGCTGGGGAGAGGGAGTTTGATTTCTTGCTCTTACAGCCCAGCCTGTAACAGCTCTGGTGGAACACGTGGAAAAGAGAGAGCAAGAGAGCCCCAGGGATTGCAGAGGTGTCTGCTGAGGCTGGGAGGAGGACGTGGGCATCCTGCCTGCTATTGAGGATGAAGAGTCCCAATGCTCTCTGAAAAGCCTCTTCTTGCTAGCGCGTAGCCCTCGCCTGTGATCTGTTCACTTTCACTGAATTTCACTGAATTTCACTGAATTTTTAGAGTTGGAAGGGACCATAGAGATCATCTAGTCCAACTCCCCTGCTGAAGCAGGATTGCCTAGAGCTTGTCAGAGCATGTTACTCAGGAGCATCCAGGTGGGTCTTGAAAATCTCCAAAGAAGGGGACTCCACAATCTCCCTGGGCAGCCTGTTCCATCCTTTCTCATCCCTTCCGCTTCTTAAAAGACATGTTTCTATTTAAAGAATTAATTGCCACTTTATGATTTTGTCTCGTGTTGTTACCTCACCCTGCGGTGGGTTTAAGGCTGGTGTGTCAGTGGCAGGTCCCAAAGTGCAAGGCAGGGGAGCAGGACTTTGCTGTCTGAGGTCTCAAGGTCAGCTAGCTCTTGAGCCCACCTCAAGAGACATCACTGTTCTGTCGTTAAGGTTAGCAGGATTGAGTCCTTATTTTTCCAAGCATAATAAATACATAATACTGATTGTGATACAGCTTTGGCCTAACTAAGTGAAGCCCTGTTTGCAGAAGTAAAACCAGGCTGGGTCACACAGGCAGCGTAGGGACTGTCTTCGATGATGACCATCATGGGGAGCCATGATGACCATCATGATGACCATCATGATGACCGACATGGGGAGAACCACAAGTCTCAAACAAAGTGGTGCAAAATGGCTTATATCCACCCAAATCAGGCTTAACATTGTGAAACAGGAAGGTCAGATAGGTATTGAGGAGGGGTTGCTGTGTTCACCCTCACCTGGAATACTGTAGTAAAAGCCATCTGCATTTTCTCTGGTGTCTTTGTGGGGCAGGTAAGCCATGTGAAGACCCAACTTCAAGGCCACCCCTTTTTGGCAGTGCAGACAGCTGGCCCAATGCCTCCAGCAAAAAGAAGGAGCAGGGTATGCTTTGTCATTTCTTCCCCATTATGAGACTGATGCTTCTTGCTTGGAAACTTAAATTTATTTATTTTTTTTTTCACAGTGGGAACAGAATCAAACTCTGTAAATGCAGGCAGGTAAGCCACGTGAAGACCCAACTTCAAGGCCACCCCTTTTTGGCAGTGCAGACAGCTGGCCCAATGCCTCCAGCAGAAAGAAGGAGCAGGGTATGCTTTGTCATTTCTTCCCCATTATGAGACTGATGCTTCTTGCTTGGAAACTTAATTTTTTTTTTTTTTTTTTCACGGTGGGAACAGAATCAAACTCTGTAAACGCGTCTTAGTAGAAAAATCTATGAAAGCAATGGGTTGCATGAAAAACAGCCTGGAACAGGAAAAATACAGAAGAATGAGGAAGGGAGAATTTATGTGTGATAGATATAGATGTTGTTTCTGTAACAGTTGTTTTGGAACTGGTCTGCAAACTTGCTCTTTTTTTTTTTTTTTCTTTTCTGCCAGGAACTGAAAAAAAATAAAAATAAATCCAGTGTTTTTATCCAGGCGGAAGAATCGCAACAATACTGACTGGTGTCATCAATGACTGCCAAAAAGCCCACCCCAACTATTAATTAATCAAGCATAAACTTCCCATTGAAATTCAGATTGATGGCTCTTAGAAAACAAAAAAATCTCACTGTCAATGTATTAGCAGGAAAGGAAATGAGTGTTGCATGTCAGACCACTTTCTTCCATCACACTCCTCATCCATATTTCCTAATTTCATCCCTGGTTTAAACACGCAATGGGTTCTTTTTATATCTTAGTTCATGTGTATTGCAATATTTTACAGATGAGCTGTTAACTTAAAAAAATCAAACTATCTGGCCTTTTTCAGGTCCTCAGTCAACAGATCATAAGCCTGGAGTACAACTAGTCATATCCTACGAGAGCGCCCGTCTGACAATAATGTTGAAACACATGAGGAACCTTGTGAGTATTTTTATCATAATCTCTAACTCGTAAGTCCTCACATTTGCAGAGCACTGTAAAAAAGTTAATCCTCAAACACCGTTTTGGGGTTCTTCCGTCATTGTTTAACATTTGCCTTTTTCCTTTGAGCTTGCTCAGTATGGTTACAGATACAGAAACTACATTTTCTTAGTGGCTAGTAATGGCCTTCTCCAGGCCCTAAAGAAAACCAATTTTGATGACTGTTTTATCCCTTTCAGCTGATGCATTTTGATACCAGTCAGGCATAAGGCATCATGCAGTGGCATGACTTTTTGTAGGATGCTAACCCGGTGGTATTGATTGATTACCCATACGTTTCTTTCAAGTCTGGCGTGAGTGGTCTATGAACAGGGTCTCAGAGCTCAGCTGAGGGAGCAGGGGTGTATTTTAAGAAACAATGCCATTTGGTGGGGTGATGCTCAGCTCTCTCTCATGATGCTAAGTGGTTAAAGCTGTGGGTTCCTGGGGCTGGGTTGTGAGAGGGGGAAGCTGGCGGGTGAAATTGGCTGATGAGGGTGTCTGCAGAGATCTGGCTGGTGCCCTGTGTGGTCTCTGGGCTGAAGCAGCCTGTCTGCTGTTCCACCGTGAGTTCGGCCACCTGGATGTGCTCTGGAATGCCCAATTGCTCAAGTCTCAAGTAATGGCAGTGGCAAAGAGATCCTTTGCTACCTTTGTTTAGCCAGGAGATTAAAAGCATTCATTAACTGTGGCGGGTTGTCAGTTGCACACACTGATGCTGGCTCCATCCCAAACTGGATTGCAATCGCTTTCCCTAAATGGGGCCACTCTGAGGAGCGTATGTGAGCTCATACCACCACCAGTAAGAAAATGGGGGTGGATATTTAATTAGTTGTATGAGCCACATGGGGCTTATGTAGCTCCAACTGTTCTCTATTGGCCACTCTGGCTTCTGATTTGCAATTTAAGCATGTTCATTTTGGTTTATGATATCCAGTAAGTCTCTCTCCTGAGAGACTTGTCTTTTGTTTCCTGTGTGCCACCTTGACAGGTGAGATCAGCCTCTGCTGACAGGTCCAATTTATATGGACTTTACCTTCAGGATATTGTATAAGACCCTCATTTTTTTCTGTTGTGCTTTTTAAAGCTAAGTGACTTTGATAAACTTCTAGTAAAGTTCTAGGTGGTGGGAGGGGTATATTTAAGTGGTTGCCATCCTGATGCTGTTACTGTACATTTAGGCAGGTGATGTGGAGATGCAGAAAAATGGAGCTACAGATGTCAGAAACAGCCTTTCTCCTTGTTTCCATCATTTAAAGAGTACAAGCTCCTAACAGTGTTCTTTAACTTAGAAAGTTCCAGCTATTTAATTAAAGGAAAATAAATTACAGCACAGATAGCTGTGTATAGCAAACATAAAATCCAGGGTTCGGTTCACTTCATTATAGAAAGGAACAATGCAACTTTAAGTAATTGTCTAGCTTTTGAATGTAGGTGACTTAAATCGAATCCATTTTAGTGAGTTTACAGAGAAGTGGTAGGAGTCAAATTCAGTAAGACTAGCAATGATTCATGACTTGAAAATAAGGTCATTATTTTAGCAGCCTAACTTAGGCAATCATGTTTTTAAATCCTGTGCTTCCGATTCCTTCCCTCCACCCGGCCATCCATCCATCATCATCTGATCTGAAATATGAAATAGAAGTGCTTTGGGGTACTGGGATGCTGGACTGCCTTCAGACAAGTAACCTATAACAGAAGGGTTCTGTATCCCATTAGTAATCTTCTCAGCTTCCCAGTCATATAGATCAATCTCTCTGACGTGCTCTCTTTTCTTTTTCCTTCTTTCCTCTTCTTTTTTGTTCTGGTTGAGCTGAACAGGGATTTTAAAAGTATGCCAAGATCATATCTTATTCAAGACATGTTAAAGCTATTTCAGGTATATTCATTCTTTTGCAGAGTCTCACTAATTATATTTTAGTGGTTCATCTGTGCAGAGATTACTTTGCTATCTTGTTTTATTTCATAATTTATAGTAAATAATTTTTGTGCCGCTCTTCCCCATTTAATTTATCTCTTTATAGAGATTTTATGATGTGTTCAGATGTGAAAATAATTGTAGTGGGTTAAATTAATCCCAAATGTAGCTTCACGGAACTGACAGGAATTGTGATAGAGACTTTCGATCCTTGTAAATAAATTGTGTTTACTATTTGTGTGGGTTTACTTCTAGGGGTTTTAATAGGAGATCTAGATCTTGCTGTGCAAATCCTGTATTAATATACAATGCACAAGGCAATCCATAAGGAACTGGTGTTGTTTATAGCCATTGTCAAGTATCACATAGATTCTTTCAAGGAGGAAGTCAAAGGAGTGCAGTGCTGTAGCTTTGCAGGACTTTGTCATGAAGGTAACCCCATTCACGTGGGCTGTCACAGGCAAAGATCACAGTAGCACTTGAGGGAACGTTGATCTGGTGCAGACCTGCCAGAGGACTGTCTAGTGTGGTCTAGAGTGGAGTCTAGAGTCTCTAGACTAGAGAGATTAGACTAGAGACCTAGTCTCTAGATTTAATGTAATCCAACCTCCTGTAAAGCACAAGCTCTGAGAAAATACTTGTATCTAGACCAGCAATGCAGATGGAGAAACTGAACAGAGAGAACTAAGACTGGTTGCAAATGTTTGTCTACGCTTTAAGAGGGTGGGTACACAATGAAGACAAGTTCTGTTAAATAGATGTTTATAAGCTACTAACAGTGTTTCCCTCTCAAGATTTTCCTAAGCAATTCACAGTTTCATTTGAATCCTGCGATTCTGTAAGTCAGGTGACTCACATCAGACCCACTGGTTCTACCTATGATTGGAATGGTATCAATGTGACTACTGAGGAGAAAAAACTTTAAATCCAATTTCCAAAGACACAAAAGCCATGATGCTAATAAAATGCTATTTTCCAAATAGACATAATATGTAATTTTAAGTCATAGAATCATAGAATGGTTAAAGTTGGAAGGGAAATGAAAGATAACTGAGTACCAGCCCCCCTGCCCTGGGCAGGGACACCTCTCACCAGACCAGGTTGCTCCAAGCCCCATCCAGCCTGGCCTTGAACCCCTCCAGGGATGGGGCAGGCACAGCTTCTCTGGGGAACATTTTCCATTGTCTCACCACCCTCACAGTAAAGAATTTCTTTCTAGTATTTAATCTAAATCTCCCCTCTTTAAATTTAAAACCATCACCCCTCGTCCTATCACTACATTCCCTGATAAAGAGCCCCTCCCTATCTCTCCTGTAGGCCCCCTCCAGCCTCTTGGAGCATCATCTGTTCCACTCAAATGCAGACAGTGCAACACCAGGCACTTTATGCATAGGCAAGACAGGCAATATTGCCTTAATAAAGTGAACCTGAGCTAGAAGGAAACCTTTGTGGAGGGATGAAACCTGGAGAGGTTATATGGAGAGACCTCTGAGTCATGGAGAATGTGGCAGCAGGAGGGAAT
This sequence comes from Calidris pugnax, assembly GCF_001431845.1. Classification (NCBI taxonomy): domain Eukaryota; kingdom Metazoa; phylum Chordata; class Aves; order Charadriiformes; family Scolopacidae; genus Calidris; species Calidris pugnax. Next base: position 1,466,688 of record NW_015090800.1, on the reverse strand, counting down.
GAGACAGGGCAGGCTTCTTCTACAAACCCAACAGAGCAGTACCTGGCAAAGTGCACTAAGTGGTCTTAGAAGGAAGATACAGGAAGATACAGGCAGCGCTACAGGCTGGGGGCAGAGTGGCTGGAGCTGCCTGGCAGAAAAGGACCTGGGGGTGTTGGTGGACTGTCGGCTGAACAGGAGCCAGCAGTGTGCCCAGGTGGCCAAGAAAGCCAACAGCATCCTGGCCTGTGTCAGGAACAGCGTGGCGAGTAGG
>NW_015090800.1:1448169-1465938 GCF_001431845.1 Calidris pugnax | reverse complement strand
CTTTAAGGTCCCTTCCAACCTAGAAGATTCTGTGATTCTGTGATTCTGAACTGGGAGGAGGTTTGTTTTGGCACATGAAAGAATTTATTGTAGCTAAGAGTAAAACCAGTCCAGCTGTGGCAGCACAATGCCCAGGAAAACGGCAGCAGACAGGAGTGGGAGCGTAGGGGGAACGCTCAGAAGGAAGCCTGGGAGGCTACCTTAAACATGTAGGCTCCTAGATCTGCCTACAAGCTGTGAAGGCAGATTTATGAAAATTGAAAGACACCTAGGTTTTGAACTTGAAATGCTGGAGTCCAATTCCATTCATCTGTATTAACCAACACAGACCATGGGGGGTGTCAAGACCAAAATGGATCTTACACAGAGCACTCTCTGGGCCAGCTTAGAACCACACAGCCAGGAGCTGCCACGCTGCCGGGCTTCCCCACCTATTCAAAAGGACACCAGAAGCAAAAGAAGTAGCCATTTCTGAAATTCAGAATAATACATTTCTTTTCCTGCTCCACGGACGTGCAGAAGGGAGCAGTGGTTCAGTGCTGGCTCAGAAGGAAGTCTGCTTTGCCTGCCCACTTCATTGCCATGACTTCAGGCATGCCCTGTTTTTCTAGATAAGCAGCTAAACTTTCAGTCCTCACTGCTAAACAGTTTTGCCTGTTACTTCTTGTGGATGGAATAACTCCTCAGGGGTGGCGGGGAGGAGAAACAAAGCCAACTTATCCTCAACCTCATGCCAATAAATGTAAAAAGTTACTAGAATTCAGGAAAGCGTGTGTGGGTGATGAATTCAGAACAAATTTTTACAGGAGGAAAAACTGCTGGAAGAAAAATAAACTCCTACGGTACTTTCCAAAACTACTTCCAGCTTTCCTTTTATAAAAGCACTGAAGCTGTCATGTACCGCTCTTGGTGATTAATGATTCTGGGATAGCTGATATGTGGGTGACGAATTAGTAATCAGCTTTAGGCTTACACAGACATCCAGCCTCTTTCCATTCCCTGTCTTACACCATCCGAGGACAAATTGCTTCCAAAGAACGTTTGTGAGACGTGATGGCTGAAATGCTTTGGGAGGAAAGGTGAGAGTCAGGCTTTCCCTAAACCACAGGGATGAAATCTCTTTGTAGGCCTGCAGGTGCAGGGCTGGAGGGAAGTTCCTACACAGGGTACATGTAGATGCTCCACTGCTGCTGCCTTTGCTGGGGTTTGTCTCTAACTTGAGGTGGGTATAAGAGGTGGGGATTTTTGTTCCTTCTTAGTTGGTTCCCATCATTCCTCTCACGAGCCCCTAAATTTTACACTTTCTGAATATGTTTATATAGATTTAAAAGGAAAATATATTACCTGCCAGCAAGGCAATGCCTGCCAATTAAATAAAAAGCCGCATTATCCTTTCAGAATATTATGAATGTATCCTGCATTCTATACTGTGGCCCATGGATCAGCCAACAGAGATTGGGAATAAGTTAATGTAGGTAAGCCAAGCCTGGTCAGTCATCCAGGGATGGAAAAAACCTCTTTGAGCTGAAAAACAGTTATTTAGAAAGTATTGGTGACTGCATAAAATCAGCAGTTTGGCCAATGAAAGGAAGTAGCACATGGAGTTCTCCCTAGACTGGCATGGATAAACAGAATAAAAAGCCATGGAAAGAAAACTCTTGTACTAACTCTAGCTTATAAAGCATTTGGATTTCATTTTATATTCATAGAAAATGCTTTTATTTTAAAAATGAATGGAAATTAGTTCTCTGACGGACTGAAAATTAGCTGAACACCTATAAATAAAGGGTTCTGCTACTCAGCAGTAGTTTAAATTGGGAAGAGATGAGGTCTGTTCTTGTGGCACAGGGATTACTCTTGGATTCCAACATATTTGTTATGAAAGGTGTTTGACAAATATGTTGTACAGAAAGTTGTGTTATTATTTCTTGTTAAACCCTTTAATCTGTCATAGTCACAGTACTGCCTCAGCTCTAAATTCGAGCTGCTAATTTTTAAATAAGTAATTCCCTGCATAGCTGATATGTGTTGAATAAGAAAATAAGAAAAGCAACAACAGTGAGCTCTGTTTAGTAATATGAGCAATCTGGGAGATGAAGGTGAACATAAATTAAATTTGCCACTCGTTGCAAATGAAGAAAACATTAAAAAATAATAGTGGAGACAGAGAGAGATCAAGAGAATAAAAGTAATTTCCAGAACCCTACAACCAGCTTTGACAAATGAAAAGTATTTCCTCGGGGAGGAATAGATCTATATCCCACAGTAATGGGAAGATAAAACAAGCCAATGGTGAGACATGAGGTTGCTATGAGAGATGCCAATGAGAAAGGCCAGATCCTGGTGTCATGGTGCAGAAAGAAAGTAGTTCATCTTTATAAGGCTTTGATAGTAAAATATTTCTCTCGGGATGTTTTTTTTTAAAAACTAGAATGCAAGTTCAAAGAACAGTTCTCAGCAGAGTTACTTGGGACTGATTGATTTTTCAGGACTGATTTATTGTTACTAAATCTTAACTTAGTTAAGAAGAGACTAACAAGGACACAATATTTAATGTAGGACATTGAGCAAAAGCGTAAGTAGAAGTAATGAGAGGTAATTAAGGAGCAGAAATTGCACGCGTCATATAATGCAATGCTTTCTTGCAGAGGGAGATGGCAAGCTGTAGAATAATCTAAAGAAAAGTAGACAGAGCTCTGTACAGTTTGAGACATTAAAAATAGTCTGGATCAGGCATATACAGACATTTTTAACTAACTAAGAAGTTGAGAAGAAAAAATAGCGTGGCGTGAAGGCACAGACAACAGTGTCACTATTTCTTTATGCATTTTTATATTCACTTACTATCTATGCCTAGGCAGGGAGAGAAGAGAATACGTATGTGACAAAAAGATAGAACAGCATTTGCTTGTGTTTCTTTTCTCAAAGGCTAATTTTCTTTCCTGCCCTCTAACAGGCAGCAATGGTGTTAATCCTGAGTGATTTCAAAAGCAAAGCGAAATGGGGATGTCGTCTTTAAGTATTTTTTCTCCCCTTTGCTTTATTCAAGACGGAAGAAATTCTGGGATCTGTGTTTCTTAGGGTCCACACTAGACCAGTCTTATCTCAGCCGGTGTCACAGACTCTGCAACTAAATAGTCATCTGAAAATGAAATGTTCAAGGCACAACATGGTTGAAAGCGATGGAATTTAACTTCTTTACAGGCTCGGTGGTAATTCTGGAAGAAAAGCTTCAGAGATCTGTTCATGAAATCTGCTCTCTGCGTTCTATGCCCTACAGCAACACGGCCTATCCATAGAATAGTACAATTTTAAAGTGTGACTGAAGCTTGATTTCTTTCATCTATGCAAAAAAAAAGCAAAGTTGAAATAACTTAAAGATAGCAATACAGCATGTGGTTCAGGAATCTAGAACATATTTGTCACCTTCTTCTCCTTTAGAAAAAAAAAAGTTTTCTATGTGATTCTTGCTCAGATCTTTTACTGGGAGTTGTACCTTTAATACATTCACACTTCTGGTTATACAGTTGCCTTCTTTCACGTTATGTTTGCAGCCTCAGGAATTTTTTTATACCCACGTGGTGCTGTGTGAAGCACCCAGTAATCTAATCCTGAGCACTGGTGAAGTGTTAGAGGGGTGCCAGAGCTCAAGACAATAAATTACTCTTTTTAGACAGGGCGTCAGAGCTACATCTATCTCGGTTCCTTTCTTCACCTTTCTGAAAATTGTTCAATCTTGGATCCAGAGCTCTATAGAAATAAAGGCTTGAAAGGGAAACCCTTATGACCTTCTGGGTGCCACAGGCCAGCTTTCATTTTATTTACTTTATTCTAAGCAGAGTTAGATGGGCTTTTCTCTCAAATGACTGAAGCAGATCAGAAGCATTTTACATAGCTCTTAGGAAAAGATCCAAATCTTTTGGGATCCAGCCTGTTTCCCAGAACCTCACAACAACAACAAAAAAAAGGTTTTGTTAATTATTTAACAAAAAATACTTGCTCCTTTTAAAAAAAATCCCAAACAGCAGAGTACTTTTCTAATTAGTCTCTGATGGAGAACAGTAGACAAATTCTACTGTGCTGCAGTGGTGCAGGGCTGTTCCAGCTCCCCCGATGCCACTAAAATTGCTGCTTTCGGTCGTACCCGAGTGTTAAGTGAAGGTGGAATTTGTCCCTTTGGAGTTTAAAGGCTGAGAAAAAGGTCATGCATGAATTCTAGCCAGACCAGCTGGTCTGTGGTGCATCCACACATCCTGAGGGAGCTGGTAGAGGTGCTCACCAAGCCACTTTCCATCATTTACCAGCAGTCTTGGCTAAGCAGGGAGGTCCCAGCTGACTGGTGTCTGGCAATGTGGTGCCCACCCACAAGAAGGGCCACAAGGATGATCTGGGGAACTCCAGGCCTGTCAGTCTGACCTCGGTGCTTGGGAAGGTCATGGAACAGACCATCCTGAGTGCCATTGTGCAGTGCATGAAGGACAACCAGGAGATCAGGCTGAGTCAGCACGGGTTCATGAAAGGCACGTCCTGCTTGACAAACCTGATCTCCTTCTAAGGTGATCCACTCCCTAGTGGATGAGGGAAAGGCTGTGGATGTTGTTTACCTGGACTTTAGGAAAGCCTTTGATACAGTTTCCCACAGGATTCTCCTGGAAAAACTGGCTGCTCATGGTTTGGACCAGTGTACCCTTTGCTGGGTAAAAAACTGGCTGGAGGGCTGGGCCCAGAGAGTGGTGGGGAATGGAGTTCCATCCAGCTGGCAGCTGGTCACGAGTGGTGTCCCCCGGGGCTCAGTATTGAGGCCTGTCCTGAGTGCCATTGTGCAGTGCATGAAGGACAACCAGGAGATCAGGCTGAGTCAGCACGGGTTCATGAAAGGCACGTCCTGCTTGACAAACCTGATCTCCTTCTAAGGTGATCCACTCCCTAGTGGATGAGGGAAAGGCTGTGGATGTTGTTTACCTGGACTTTAGGAAAGCCTTTGATACAGTTTCCCACAGGATTCTCCTGGAAAAACTGGCTGCTCATGGTTTGGACCAGTGTACCCTTTGCTGGGTAAAAAACTGGCTGGAGGGCTGGGCCCAGAGAGTGGTGGGGAATGGAGTTCCATCCAGCTGGCAGCTGGTCATGAGTGGTGTCCCCCGTACTGGTGTTCCCCTCAGTACTGAGGCCTACTCCTGGAAAAACTGGCTGCTCATGGTTTGGACCAGTGTACCCTTTGCTGGGTAAAAAACTGGCTGGAGGGCTGGGCCCAGAGAGTGGTGGGGAATGGAGTTCCATCCAGCTGGCAGCTGGTCATGAGTGGTGTCCCCCGTACTGGTGTTCCCCTCAGTACTGAGGCCTATTATTTTAAATACCACCATCCCTGGAGGTATTTAAAAGGCATGTAGATGTAGTGCTTAGGGACATGCACGGGTATTTAAAAGGCATGTAGATGTAGTGCTTAGGGACATGGTTTAGTGGTGGACTTAACGTAGTGTTGCCCTCTATGTTAGGGAATGGATAGAGTGTGAGGAGATGTCCCCAGAGCCCTCCCTGTTTAAGGGACGTTTAGATGCAGTACTGAGGGATATGGTGTAGGGGAGGACTTTGTAGAGTAGGGTTGATGGTTGGACTTGATGATCCCAAGGGTCTCTTCCAACCTCAATGATTTTATGATTCTATGATTCTATGGTTTAGTGGTGGACTTAACGTAGCGTTGCCCTCTATGTTAGGGAGTGGATAGAGTGTGAGGAGATGTCCCCAGAGCCCTCCCTGGGGTCGGATGAAGAGAGAGTTGGGTGCTTGTGGGTGAGGATTAAGGGGCAGGCCAATACGAGGGACACGGTTGTGGGTGTTTATTACAGGCCACCTGATCAGGATGGGGGAGTTGATGAAACCTTTTGTAATCAGCTCAAAGTAGCCTCGCAATGGCAGGCTTTGGTTCTCGTGGGGGACTTCAACCACCCTGGTCTCTGCTGGAAAGGCTACACGGCCAAGCATCTACAGTTCAGGAGGTTCCTCCAGCGTATTGATGTGATTCATCAAACCCTGTGATTCTGTGACTTGGCAGTGTTAGGTTAACGGTTGGACTCAAGGATCTTAAAGGTCTTTTCCAACCTAAATGATCCTATGATTCTGTGGTTCTACCTCACGTGGACACTGGGGCAGGTCAACACCTTGACATTTTGGCCCAGAACTGGTGTGCTCATTGCAGGGTGTTAGCTGTGAAGCTTCTCTTCTGTCTCGGTGACTGAGGATTAGTTTTTAATCATTTGACAGCCAGGAGCCCTTGGAGAGCGTTGGCTGGTTCACTGGCTAGAGGTTTTGTGACTCGGGACAGATCTTGACCCCATTTTTGCCAGCATTGTTTTCTCCATTAGCAATGCAGGGTACCATCTTTTATTAACAGCTAGAGTACACGAGTCCTCACTACTTTACTACAAACAAAGCCAAACCAGCAAACCTGCACTTTATTTTTTGGCCAAAAAGCCTTGTTTCACTTGGGGGAGAAAGGGCTGGAATAAACTACAGTGACAAAAGCACTGTTTTTTTGTGAATTAACAGCACCCACAGCTCATCCATTGGGTGCGCTGTGAAGCTACATGCAGAACGGGCAGGCTGATGAGGACGTTGAAGGTATTGGACTGCACAGAGGGAATAAGCTGTATTTGGAGATTAAAATCAATAACACGGATAGAGCACCTCTATATTTTTTGTCACAGTAAATGACAAAGCCATCTGGAGTCTTGCTCCACTGTCACCACTGGCATTACCAGATTTCTGAAAGGTAGAAAAATGCCTGCTCAGAAAATACTTTCCAGAACTTCCTTGAAACAAAATATATGTTTTTCTGAAGCAGCATACTTTGTATTTCCCTTAATTAAATTGAGATAAACTTAATTTCTTTTTTTCATTGCTCTGCCATTAACCTCTGTGCCAGTCACCTCTGTCACGGTGTGTCTTCTCTGTTTCTGCACGTACTCGGATGCACGCATGAGGTAGGAAAGAAGGTAGAAATAGGAAAGAAGTTGCTCACAAAGAAGAGAAGTTGCTTTCAAAGAAGCAGTTGAATGTTTTCAAATTTTTGGTGAAAAAAAGCAGTTGTTTAGGAAAAAGTACTTTATTTGTGCCATGGCTTTTGGCCAGTTGCTCTTCTGTTTTGTCTTGCCAATAGCAGGCGGTGCAGGGTGCGCCATAGTGATATAGTGGGTCGCCTTCTTTCGTAATTACTGTTTAATTACTGCAAATGTGATTTTATTTTGAATTTTCTTTGAAGTAATTTGAAAATATTTTGTGGCAGGAAAATGAAATGCTTAATAACAGCGTAGAAAAGAAGTGCTCAGTGCTTTGTGATGGGCAGAGCTGGAAGGAAAAACAAGGATGGGTCTTCAGTCCCACCTTGGGGTTTGTGAAGTATCAACGCAACCGCCCATCCACACAGCAATCCCGTTTGACCTGAATGTTTATAGATCTCATTAATCTTGTTTTGAATCATAGAATCATAGAATTTCCCAGGCCGGAAGGGACCTCCAAAGGCCATCTAGTCCGACCCCCCCACAGTCAGCAGGGACACCCCCAACTAGACCAGGTTGCCCAGGGCCTCGTCGAGCCTCACCTTGAATATCTCCAGGGATGGGGCCTCAACCACCTCCCTGGGCAACCCTTCTGCTTTGTAGCATCATTGTTTTAGTGCTGATAATTTTCTCAGCCCTTTAAATTTAGAATTAACCTGGAGGATGTTCTCTCTCTCAAAGGCAGAGGCTGTATTTACTAATTAAGCTGCAGTTTACAAAGACAGGGCTTAGCCTTCCTCTGCTGAGTTACGTGGGCACTCAGAGAAAGTGAAAGATGCTGTAGCAGCAGCGAGGACTTTTCCACATTTTTTACTAGTTTTAATTTAGTCAAAAGGCAGCTAGTAATTTATACAGGTTGCTGGGGTGCACAGCTGAATTCTGCTGTGGATTTCTATTTTTTGGCTCTTCCTTTATTGGATAATAATCAAATCTGCCTTGTATCTACACTTACGTAAACATTTTCCTTTGTAGCCTTTTTCTAATCATTTGCGATAGTGGTATGATTTTTGAAGGCGTAAGGATATCTCAATATTAAATATTAAGGGATATTTTGGAGTCCTTCACCATGTAGAAGATAAATTCTCAATGCCGTGCATTTAATAGAAAAACACAAATGAAGGTAAAGGATAGGAAAAAAAGAGTTAGACCTACTGGACAAGTGAATGATTTTTTTTATTATTATTTTTTGGGGGTTGGGGGAGTAGCTGAAATAGGAGCCTTCTAAAACCTAGATGATTATTATTATATTTTTTTTCCACTGAAGAAGGGGAAGAAAGCAACTGAGATTTGATGTCCAGGAAATTAATTTTGGGTGAAGAAAGGAAGTTATTTATAGAGGAGGAAAGGTGGCATTAGTTAATACACGTTACCTTTGATCATTTTTTATTTTTTTTTTGGTCAAGATGGTTGTAAATGAAAGATGGGAAAAAGAGACCAGCAGCTGGAAGTATCAAATGTTCCGGAGCCATCAATCTGTTTCACTCTGGGACAAAAAGTGGAAAAATATCTGATTGTCTAGCACTAAGAGAAACTGATGGCATAATCTAAATTTGAGTCAATAGTCACCTAAAAAGAAAATTTGATATTACTTAGGAAGAGGTGAGCTTTAAAAAGCTTTACAACAAATTATCCTTTATGTGTATTTTTTTAAAAGTCATAAAACTTTCCTTAAAATTCATATGAGGAAGGCCCAATATTCATATTGGCTGCTAAATTGCATAGTTTAATATATGGCTAATTTTGAAGTAGTTAGGTCTTTCGTAATGCTAACAAAGAATCCATCCATAAGGAGAGTTGTGGATGGTTAGTAATGATCAAGGGAGAAAAGTCATTAGAATAATGTAATTCTTGTGGAGAAATTAATTGAATTTCATCCATTATTTCCCAGCTGCAGCTAGTATATTTAAAATTGAATTACACAGGACATAGCCTATCTGCGTGGGTTTCTGTACGCAAATATCAATGCTTTTTTGGTTTTGGAAAATAAAATTGGAGTGAAAAATGGAACACAGCCATAACAGGTACAGGTCTGTATTAGTTTTACGGTATTGAATTACAGATGTGGAGAAAAGTAAATCCAAATCCAGAGTATTATTTCCTCTCCCTCGCTCCCCCTCGTTCTTAAATATTTTCATCACCTTCTGCCTGACTTTGGAAGAAAATAACATTTGAAAAATAAGTGGCTTTTTTAAATGTATACACAGGCAGTTGTAACTGAGTTTCTTAAAAACATCAGTCATTATCAGGGTCAAGCAGGCAGGTCATTCTCTGAGAAAATTGTTCAGTAGAGGCTTGTTTGTATTAGGAGAAAGTACAGGGAGTCAGCTTCTAAATTCAACTCATTTTTTTTTATTGGCAGATCAAAATCACGGGGGTGAGCTTTTTTGGTTGGCATTTCTGTTGGGAACTTGGTTTTTATACCTTTCCAGCCTTATGGATCTTTATTGCTTGTATTTATTTACAAGCATACACAGTCCAAGATTTAAGACAGTCATTTAAGTGGGGAGTAACTTCTTTTTTGGGTTAATGAAATCACTACAGAATTAAACATAAATAGAATTCAATCTAAAACTTTGATTATTTTTTTTCTGTTTGCTTGATCACAAGTACGTGCAAGCTGTAAAGGTTTTGGAGAGCAGTTAAAGTGCAAAATGGAATTCTCGAGGTACCCTTTGATTTTCCTTCAGGCCTGGACTATAGACAGAAGTCAGTGATTTTTGATCCATTAATAATAACAAAAGGGGGTTTTGCTGGATTCAGAATTCCTCGTAAGCCTGCTAGAAACCTTACTCTGTGCTACAGTGCACCCAACAGAACAGAGATTCTTTGGTGCAAGCAGGACTGGCATCTAGGGCAGATATTCTTCATGTTCACCTTGGTTTATAAATGTGCCCGTCCAGTCCCAGTTAGAAGTGAAAGGATAATCCAGAGGTTTTGGGCTTTTCTTCACTAAATGCGACACTGTAATATGACAGAAAACATCCTCTTTAGAAATAAAAAAAATAATAATAGTCTGATGTTTTCTCCAGTCTCCTCTATTCAAACAAATGCTCAACTCCGATGCGAAAGCCTGAGAAAGGACTAGTTGGCCCAAAAGCTTTGGATTTTTGCCTGCCATGCCAGTTGTCTTAATGTTTACTTAGAATTTCACCTACATTTAAAATTATATGTCTGCCATGTTAGTTCTGCTCTGGGTTTTACACTGTGATTCTCAAACTGCCAAGATCCCTCTTGGGCCCTGGTAGGTGAGGGCCTAGCAAAGTGCAGCTCCTCCCACGGCCCCTGCAGGCCTTGTCCCAAGAAATCCTTGGGTGAAGCAGGCTTTTCACAAGAAAAGATTTAACTGTTGTGCCAATCAAAAGAGAACCCAGCACAAACTCATCATACGAGCTACCCAGACTCTTTGAATGATGAGCGTGTAGTGGGACAGAGACCCTTGGTAGATGTTTTGTGTCCTGTCAGGAGTCAGAGGAGGGCAGTTGAGAAGTGAAGATGTCATCTGGCTTGAAGAGTGCTCGGCTGAAGCTTTTGGATGGCCTGATGGCCTAACAGTGGCACTGCAGGTGGGGAATTGGGACAGCTGTGGAATTTGGCGTGGCCCCTTTGCCTTTCCTCGGCCAGGGAAGGTGAAGTGGGAAACTGTTACCTGTAAAGCAGGAGGAACCCAACACCCAGAACTCAGGCACCTGGTTGGAATTCAGGTGGCTGCAGTTTAAATTACCTCTGCCAGCCTGGCTGCTGATTGCTACTGTTCATGAAAAGTGGCTTTGTTTTAGTTCTGAAAGATCCCAGAGCGACTGCTCTGCCTTGAGGTTTTTCTTCTCTGAATGGCTAAAATATTCCCTTTTTTGATTTTCTCTCTTGACCCTCTCCTCCCACTCTGCTCTTTCAGCGTGTATTTGGCCACATTCAGAGGGGTGCTGAGGAACTACTTTCCTGCCCGTGTTTCACTACTGCAAAGTGCCTGCCTTAGATTTTGGGAGGAGTGGGCTCACGGTGGCAGGTCAGCCAGCTGAGGGCTGGATAACTGCAAAGTGCCTGCCTTAGATTTTGGGAGGCTGACGAGATTTTGGGAGATTTTTGGCAGGTCAGCCAGCTGAGGGCTGGATACGGTGCCAGCATTGCTAGCAGGGCTCAAGGAGCCACTCAAAGGCGTAGTGACAATTTTATCTGACTTTTTTTTTCTTTTTTTATCCCCCGGCTTCATCTCATGCCCTTCAGGATCCCTGGGTCCCGTTGAACAGTCACCCTTGGCAATCAGCTTGGATTCTTTCCCTGGCAGGTGAACATCAGACTCAGCCTGTTTCGAATGCAAACAACCCTGCCCTGATCTGCGCCTTCCCTGTCCTCAGGTGTCCTTCACCCTGCCCTGTCTGGGGGGCTGGAAGGCCAGCAGAACTGGGTGGATGGTGGCCATCCTCCCCGTTACCTACTGTCTGGGCTCCTCAGTGCCCTTTGCAGCTGCTGGTGACCTCAAAGCTTCCAAAATTAGCTCTGAGACGGTCCCTGGTTACCCAATGATTTATAAAGCCTGACATTTTACAAGGCTCCCCCTGTCCTGTGTGTCCATGCTTGAGATAGCGATGATCATTGTGCTGGGGCTCAGCAGTCGAGCTGATAAGGTTTTCTTCAAGATCAACCCCCCCCTTTTTCTTTTTCTTTTAACCATGTTCCCTTTTTTTGTCCGAAACAACTAAAAGCTGTTGGCCTTGAAGTTCCAGCGATGCTTATCTACTCATTGAGCAGGGAAGAGTTGGTTACAGTTGGGATCCTGGATGCTTGGACTGGTATTTAAGGCTACATTTCTATTTCCTTCCTGATTTTTAAGAGACTATTCAGTTTACTGTTATTTGTAATCCTTGACTGAATTTTTAGTACAGTCCAAGATCAATAGAGGTGGGCTTTCAAATGGACAGTGTAAATTACAAATCCTGTGTTAACAATATGGCATTCTGTCCTAGAAAATACTTGTTAGTTTCACTGCCATTTGATGACGTTCTTATTTTGGCCATTGAATCCCATCTATCAAAATCCCATCTATATTTTAAATCAGATGTACTTTGAGGAGCTCAGCAACAGTAACATTAATCGTTCATATAGTGCTGACAATATGTAATGATTTGAGTCGTGCAGCCTTTGATGCTCTATAGTGTTAACGATAGCAATAACAAGCTTTGCAGTTGACCACATCATTTGCCTCGAAGGATCACTGCAGATAACAAAAAAAACAGAGATTTGTTGTGCAAGAACTGGTTGCTCGCACACACAAGCACTGTTTTTCTTTCCACTAGAGAAGTTATTTATTGCTAGGACACCAGCAGTTTCTCCTATCACAAGGATATGTTGCTGATCATGCCTGGAGAAAGCCCCATATTTCTAGACACATACTGTGACTAATCAAAATCTGAGAAAGTGCCTTATTCTGAGCCAGGTAAAATTACAACATAAATGCAGCTGTGTGTGTGTAAGGATGAACTCTGGGTTTATCAGTCCCAAACATGTTAAGATCTCATCTCTTTGCCTGCATTTTTGTTTGCATCCTGTCACTGGATTGCCTGTGAGCTGCCAGGTAAACTTGATGCCCAAAATGCTGATAATACTCAAGCTCCAACAGGGTAGGTTTAGATTAAACATTAGGAAAGAATTTTTCACCGAAAGAGTGGTTGGGCATTGGAACAGGCTGCCCAGGGAGGGGGTGGAGTCACCATCCCTGGATGTGTTTAAGGGCCGTTTAGATGCAGTGCTGAGGGACATGGTGTAGGGGAGGACTTTGTAGAGTAGGGTAGATGGTTGGACTCGATGATCCCAAGGGTCTCTTCCAACCTAGACAATTCTATGATTCTATGATTCTAATACAATTAAAGATACTGATATTTTGATATGCCCCTTTTGTTTTCTGGTTGTATACTGTGTTACCAACACAAGGGTTTCTGCTTAATTAGAAGCTCAGCACTAAGTGGCAAGACACCTGTTCCATAGGTTTCCATTATTATGTTTCTTGTGGGGTCTTTTAAAGCCTCTCCTACTACAAACGTGTTGCTTTCTGAGTAGCTGTACATGTTACATGCTTTAGGAATAATCTTGCAGCTGCTCAGAAGTTATCAAAAAACTCTCCACCCACCAGCATTAGCTTGTGCCTGAGCCTGGTTAATAGATTGGCTCCCGTCTCGAGCAGCCACCGTCAGATGGGATATCTGGAATATCGTTCAGTAATCTGAACTGGAAAATTAAAGAGAGTTTGCAGCTGCGTGATGGGAGAGATCGGAAGGACTGTGATATTATAAGAATCCTGTTCTGCCCGTATTGCTGCAGGAAATGCTCCTGGCTCTTCTGTGGTAATACACTTTATGAAACACCCGTAGAAACAATCCCTTCTCCCCAGCACCAGCGCTGCTACTTAGGGGTTAAAATCAATAGGAGCTTCCTGGCTAGAATCCAGTCTCCATGCATTGCTCTGGAAAATGGAAGCGCTAGACTTTGTATCAGATTAAGCTGAGTTAAAGTAGATTGAGGCTTAAGGGTTTTCCATCAGAACGTAAATATTAAAGCTGGGCAATTTTACCTTGTTCTTGTATTATTTCATTTCTATTTTCCTGATTCAATATTAAGCTGCATTCTAAGAATTCCCGTTGTTTACTGCAATAGCGCTCCAATTTAGCCAGGAGAGTACTGAGAATGTAACATGTTTCTCTGCCTGCTTAAAGTTCAGATTTCATTTGGTACTTTTTATTTGTTTTCTTTGCTAGAACATGGGCATTCATATTTATGACCGTTTTGTTTTTCAGTGCCTCCCAGATGGCTCTGCCCCAAGCGCACACGCTGAATTTTATCTTCTGCCCGATCCTTATGAGGTCAGCAGAAGGAAAACAAGAACAGCTCCAAAAAGCTCTGACCCTACTTACAATGAAATTGTGAGTACCCTTCACTTTCTTCCCCCGTTTCTGGCTTGTTTGATTTGCCTCGCCCACTCTTGAAATCAAATAACAATACGGCGTTTAGAGCTGTTGCAGTGAGTACAGCCCAAAAGAAGGAATGTGTCGTAAGCTGAACGTCCAGATGAGGACTGTCTTCTCCTTTGCATCTTTCTGAGAGGTGAAAGAGTCTCTTTGTGCCCCTCTCTTCAGGAAAGCAGCTGGATTATTTACACTGCTCTGTCTTACACCATAACCACAGTAGCCAAATGAGACCAAGCATCATTGCACCCAATCCCAGGCTGTTTTGAACGCAGATTTGTACAATATCATAAAAATGACTAATTGAAGGGATGCTGCTTGTTCACATTCACATTTGAAAATAGACAGCAAAAATGATAACATAATAATAAATAGCCCAGTACTTTTTATGTCAAAATGCTAGGAGTTCACAGCCATATATAATTATTTCACACACCACTGAAATGTTTGCGCCTCTGGGGTGAAAAGAGACATTTGTATGGAGAAACGTTTAGGACAGAATGGGAAGTGGCATATACTATATTCTTTTGTAAAGGCAGATGAGATTCAAACAGTAGGTGGAATTGGAAGTTGTAATTATTACATATAGCAAATCTCCTAAAGATCTCAAAGCAATTTACAAATGCACTTCTGAGCAGGCTTTAAAGTAGAAGGCATGGAAAATATTACCGCTCCACCCTGTTTCAGAGATAAGATATGATGAAGCTTAAGTTAGTCAGCTGAGACTAAGAGTCCTTATCTCCTGGTTTCCCAGACCTGGAGTTTTCATATTTTTCTTTTTCTTTTCCCACATCTCTTTGATTACAAAAGTTACCTGCTTAGGCTGATGACTTCCAGCACTTCTGAGAGTTGTCTCCTCAAGCAGTGTCGCTGCTGACGCCCCAGACAAATTTCCCTCCCTCTGGTTCTGCAGTGGAATAACGGGGAACTTGGCTTATTTTTTTCATGTTCTTTTCTTTTTTTTTTTCTTTTGCAATCAAAGAGGCAGTGGAATGGGTCTAATTAACTTGTCTAAAGAAATTCCTTTACATTTAAAGCAAAGAAATATAAGATGATTATATAGAAACATTCATTGTAAAGTATCCAAAATGGATCACAGAAGAAAAAAGCAGCCAGCAGCACTGAAAGACAATTATCTCTCTAATCATTATTAGAAGTTGAACGCAAGAAAGTCCAAAATCCTGTCTGTAGCCAGCCAGCAGTCACTGGGAGGAGCCTTCATGGTGATGAAGGAGCACCCCACTGCTGGAAAGAGAAATTCCATAGGAACTTTAATATCCTTTCCTCAAAACTTACAGCCCTCTTCACAGATGCTCAGTCTTTTTCACCAGGAAGGCTAATCACAGTGGGGACATATGGCTCCAGTGAACTTGGGCATTTCCAACCCGATGCTTGTGCTGTTACCAGCTCTGTTCCTCCATATGTGATATCATTCTCTGTGCCTTTTCTGTCCAAGGCCGGTAGACTGAGGCAGGAGCCGCCCCAGGGAAGAAAAACTACTAAAAATATAAGTCAGCTGTCTTTTAAGTTAGTTACTGTCCAAAACGCTGTGTACAGAAATGTACTAGCCTTTTTTATGAGTTCATAAGTTTTTATTAAAGCCAAATGGCTGGAAGGAAGCTGTATATTAATTTCTCTCTGTGTTCGAGACTGAGAAAATTCTGAAATGTGCTTCTCTTGGGTATTTTTGGGTTTAGTTTTGTACTTTTATTGCTTATGACTGCCTACAGCAAATTATCAGCCTCGCAAAAGTACATTTTATTTTTGATTTTTTTACTCGTGTGTGAGAGTAAAGATGTGAAAATCCGGGAGGGCTGACGACAGAATGAACTACGCCAAATGTTTTGGAGTTGCTTTTAACAAGCACTCCTTTTTTCTCATGTTCCTTCATTAGGATTTTGGAGTTTGTTGCATTCACACTGATCGAACATAGCATTAAAAAATTATGGCTGAGAAGAGGAGGAAAAAGAACACAGAAAAATGGAACATAGTGTAAAGAGAAAAAGAATAATGTACCTCCTTACAGGAGGTTAGGAAGAGTTATTCGGGAGGTTCCAGAGTAGTTTAGTGAAAACCAAGGAAGCAAAAAAATTGTAAATGAAACTGATTTGCTTAAGTTTAAATGAAATTAATTGCAGTTGCCCTGGGAGCGGAGGAGACTGTGGCAACCAGAATAGCCCCAGCAAAGCCTGATGGGGGCAGGAGGGGAGCTCCACTGCCCCTCCCTCCAGCCCCCTACATCAAAGCTAATTTGGCCAACGAAAAGTGAATCTAGGAACTGTGCCATGGCTACCCGAGGAGAAGCAACTGTCCCTCATTTGCTATTAAAATGTCATTAGACTCCCGTAGGTCAGCAGTGCTTTACCTTTTGGAGCCAGGAATATTTGAATTCCAGCCCTGCCTGTCCCCCCCGATTCGCCGTATGGTGGGGTGTAAGTCACCTCCATTTGTTCCAGCTGTATAACTGGGAGGCAGATATTCTCACTACACAATCATTTCAAGATATGGCTGTTCTGATTATGAAATTCTGGCAGGTGCCATTTGTTTTATCCACATCCTAATTCACCTCTCTCCAGAACTTTCTTCTGTCCCTACCTCCCAACGATAAATACCTTGCTCCAGCTGAACATTTTAGAAACAGTTTATTGGGATCATTTGAAAACCACCCACCCTGCACTGGGAGGTTTGTTTGCTTAAATCCTCTTTTTCTCCAAAGATTGATATTTGTGCGTTACCCCAGGTCACACCTGTTGTGATCTGCTCCTGAAGACTTCTGAGCTCTTACAGCTTACTTGGAGCCTTTTGGGTGAATTAAAGCAATAGCTGAAGATGATGTATTTAATATATTGGCAAAGAAACAAGGCACCTTTATACAGAAACATTAGTATCAATTCAGTAATCAAGTCATAGATGTATTCTAAACTGTATTATCAGTTACTACTGTACCTATCCTTGATTTTCTGATTCCCTTCATCATTTCACTTTGATTTTGGTGGGGATATGCAGCTGGGGGACAGAGAAGCTGGAGTTTTTAGTTCACGTACAATTTGGTGAAACAGGTGCAGTAAACATCAAAACCAAAACGCACCAGAATCTAGTTAAAAGAGTGGATGGGACTGGCTGGTTTCTTTCCCCTGCAGCCTGTGGCTGGGACCATCCATCCCCACAGCACTGATTATCCTCTTACAGCAGAGAGCTTGGTGTCCTCTCCGTTGGTGCTTGCTGCCACCGTAGCCTGATGTCCTGTCTGGTTGGCACAGTCCCACCGGGACTGGGACTCCTGTCTGGGAGGAGCAACAATTTGGACCTCCTGGGTCCAGTTGTGAGGTTCAGAACCACCTTTCGGTTCCAGCACAGAATCACAGAATCTTCTAGGTTGGAAGGGACCTTAAAGATCATCTTGTCCAACCGTCAACCTAACTGACAAAAATAGACACCCACACAACAAACAAGGAGCATCATCACTAAACCATACCTCCCAGCACTACATCAACCCGTCTTTTGAACACCTCCAGGGATGGTGCCTCAACCTCCCTGGGCAGCCCATTCCAATGCCTGAGAACCCTTTCAGGGAAAAAATTTTTCCTAATATCCAGCCTGAACCTCCCCTGGCGTAACTTGAGGCCATTTCCTCTTGTCCTGTCGCCTGTGACTTGGGAGAAGAGACCGACCCCCACCTCTCGACACCCTCCTTTCAGGGAGTTGGAGAGAGCAATAAGGTCTCCCCTCAGCCTCCTCTTCTCCAGGCTGAATAACCCCAG
>NW_015090800.1:1420822-1448057 GCF_001431845.1 Calidris pugnax | reverse complement strand
ACATGGGACATTGCTGGGGCTGAGCCTTTATCATCTTTATCCCTCTCTGAAGGATGTCTCCTGTGGCCATTTCTGCTTCTCAGCAGGTGCAGAGAGGACTCAGCAGTCTGACCCCAGACATCCAAGCTAGAGAGGGCTCAGGCTGACTTCTCCTCGGCCGTGCCGTACGTACAGTAAAGCAAAACCACAGCACTACACCAGCTATGGGGAAGAAAATTAACCGTACCCCAACCAAAACCAGGACAAGCAGCAAACTCCTTTCAGGCAGTTTCACTTTCTCATTCTCCTGAAGTGACAGTGTGTCACTGCCTTTGCTTTTTAAACTGCACAGAGAGATTAACATTTAAAGCATTTTTTTTTCCCATTGCAACTAGAATAGCAGAAACATTTCCAGCCATACAAATTTTAGACTAAAGGTACTTCTCTTCACAAAGCTTACCTTTCAGGCCTGGAACCAGCTGAGAGCATTCTTGTGCATTTTGTCAACCCACGTGCCCTTCACTCAGCAGTTTTTTTCATCAAGGCAGATTCTGAACCATGGCAATCTGTTCTAAATGCAGCTCATTCTCGTTAGTCGGTCACCCCAGACTGTTTTTTTTTCTTAAATTCAGAAAACACACCGTTAACATTTCATAATTGACCTCTGTGTGTTCTCGTACTATTAAGGTAATTTCCAGGATATTTTAAAAAATACAGGCCTTAGTAATTTTCTAAAGAGATGCTAAGCAAGCTGCCTCATTTAATTTGAGAAGAATTAACAGCACTTCTTGAGTAACAGAATCATCCAAATTTAGTAAGTCCTACTTGCTAAATTGGGCTCAATCTCAGAGACGTTCCACATCTACAGCTTCTACTGAGTGGGCTGAGATTTCTGTCATGGTTAATAATTGATGATTCCATTAAAAAATGCAAGCATTTTTATAATGGGCACATTTGGATACAGTTAGCATCCAGAATCACGCATAAAGTTATTTGTATTGAAACAGTAAAATGTGTACAGACAATTTTCAAAGGAAGATTATTATCTCTTTTATGATGTAGGTTTGTTGGATCTAGAACAGTTATGAAATTTTATGGTGGTCTTCCTTAGAAGAAAGTTTGGGTTTGCTTTGGCTTGATCTCTTTTAACTCTGGTATGTAGCACAAGATTTAATCACAAGTACTGTACTGAGAAAAAATTCTGAGATCCTGTGCATTGATGTGACACAATTTTATAAGAAATGTCAGTGCAACATAAAGTTGCTTTAAGGCACTACTAAGAAACACGTAACAAATATAATAACACAGGTTAAAAAAAATACATCAAAACTGTTTCCCTTTTTCCTAATTTCTGCAAAACAGCAA
Source organism: Calidris pugnax (assembly GCF_001431845.1). Taxonomy (NCBI): domain Eukaryota; kingdom Metazoa; phylum Chordata; class Aves; order Charadriiformes; family Scolopacidae; genus Calidris; species Calidris pugnax. The sequence continues at coordinate 1,446,713 of NW_015090800.1, read as the reverse complement.
TACTATTTATGAAAGCATCTACTATGCAAAAATATTTTAAAATTGTAATAAGCTACGCTTTTACAGAATTACCTATCTTATGTTTTCGTGCTGCTGTCCATGATGTGAGGAGTACACTCTGAGTCTCTGCTCCAGGAAGTCAAACATATTATCATTCCCTGGTGAACATCATGGAGGAGCTGATATTTCTTCATATTTGAGCTCAAAACTCTACTTAAGGTTGGAGTTCCAATTTTCATGGGAAAAATTATATATACTTACTTTTTCCTCAAGCATTACACAACACAGGTTTCAAATTTATTTACAAATGCTGGGTAATCAGATTTCACAAGCCTAAGCCGGCAGAATCTCTTTTATATAAACTACCCAAGGTCAAATATATTTCTGAGCAAATTCACTAAGTTGAGTGAATTTGCCCTATGGTTTATGATTCTGGAGGGCAGTTTAAAGCAATTATTCCAAAGCTGTAATCATCATCCTGAATGCTGTATTGAGGTAAGTGTTTTGCCTGTCAAATAGATTCACAAATTCATATGTGGGTTTTGTTTTTATTTTTCTGTTTCACTATATATTATTGCAGGTTGTGTACAATGAAGTCACAGAGCTCAAAGGCCGTATACTGAAGCTTGTCGTGAAAAGCAAAGGAACATTTGTGGGAGCTGTTAACATTCAACTGAGCAGTGTCCATTTAAATGAAGAAAAGTGGTATCCACTGGGAAACAGCATAATTTAAATGTTGTCTAAGATAATTCCATTATTTATCTACTAATGTTTCTTTATTCCCATCTCCCACGGTAGGTTTTGTCTCAGTTGCCCTTGAGAATAAGCAGTCGTGTGCTGATGGCACACAATACCTTCATATTTCTAACCATCAGGCTGGTGTCTTAAAGCTGCTACTGTCTTCCTGCAACAGATTCCTGCCACTGTCACTGAAATCACATGTGAGGAACTTGTAGCAGCCTGCAGGAAATTCTTATGACAGCAATACAGGTTTTTTGTTTAGTTTGTACGAAATAGTACTGTAAAAATTCTGAATTTGGTGCGCACCAAAGTGTGGGGCCTAATTCTTTGCTCATTAATTCCAGTGAGTGTGTTGGAGACAATGCTGATAATGGGGCACTTTATCAGCATCTGCTCTGAGCTCACTGCAGGAGATGAGTTCACCACAGAACCACGGGATGGTTCCCTGGGTGCCAATATATTTCAGATGTCTAGCAAATTTCATGTTAGATCTTATACAATCAATGCATATATATTTAAAAAAAAACAAAAAAAACCCACCAAAAACTTAAAAACTTTGCACTTCAAACATTTTGTGCAATATTTGCTGATGTGCTTTTAACTTTTGATGTAATGTAGCGTTCAATCCGGGATATTCATTTCTCAATAAGATATGTCATTGTTTCTTTAAATCTGACATCCAAGAAGCAGACAGAACTGATTATTTTTGAGAACAAAGGAGGAGGGAGAAGCTAATACTCCCCAATAAATAAAACATATTGAATGTGAGCTTTCGGTCTGGTATTTATTTAAGAGCATGCTCTAAGGAATCTTTGTTCACCGGTCTTGCCGCATTGCATTCTTACGCTGCATCAGGGAACCAAGTCAATACATGCATTGACCTCAGGGCTATAAAATGTATATATACATATTAAACAATGAACATGAGTGGTTCCTTTGAGTTCACCGAGGCTAATTATGGGCTCTGCTCTTCAGAGCGTTTTTACCTAAATTGAGGAAGCACTTAAGCACATCTTTAAACATTTAGCATGTGAGCAGCCATAATGGTCTGTCCATTATTGCCAGCCTCTTAGCACACATAGCTCACCGTGTATACATACCTTTCCAGGACCAAGGGCACGTTTAAGGCACAGGAGACACGTTGTGATCTGATCTACTGTAAAATTTGAAGCTACCTTATACTGAGTAGGTCTGACATTTGTCCTACCAGGTGGAAAAGTGGTCAAAAGAGGGATAATAATGCCAGAAGCTGAAAGTAATTGCCGTCTTCTCCCAAAGGACACTCACAAATCAGTCTTCAGAAGTTAATGTTGTATAAAGCTCCTGAAGTGGAGACTAGGAGTGTTATTTAGGAAACTAAATAAGCTGGAGTTTTTCCTCAGCGTCAAACCAATTGACTATGTCACTTGGTCAGTTTGTATCTGAGAATAGATACACCCGATTGCCTGGGGAAATTAAACTCCTCCTCAGAAAGGGGAGGTGGGGGGAACTCTGCTTGAATATTAATATTGTTAGTATTCTTCAGAGCTGAAAAAAGCTGTAAAATATTTACCGCGTGAAAGGGATATTGGCTACCCTACAGATATGATCACTGCAAAGATCATTAAGTCTAACATTTTAGATTATACGCTCTCCTGGGTAAAGAATCAAGTGACTTGTCACTCAGGCACAGAAAACACATTGAGGCCACCTTACAATGTTATCAAATTACCTGACCTTACAGCTCAATATTGATTTTAGATTCTTCTTAGTCTACTATCTTGGTTTCCTTATTACAACTATAATGCAATTTTCTAATAGTGTTATTTCCTGTGACATTTTCTAATCATTGTTTACCTCATGCCCTGATTTTCCATCTTAGAACAACATTAAATAAAGTTGCATTAAAACGGCATTCAATAAAAAGAGCATTAAAATATAATATTATCAGAACTGTCTGCAAACGTAAACAAAGAAACCTATCAATATAGCATCCTCTTTTTTAAAATTAAAAAAAAAAAAAAAGAAAAGCTATGTTTGAATCACAAATCTGCAATTAACTGGGTAGATAGAGTCCTGTGGAAGCTCAACACCACTTCAGCTTTGTAAGGAAGATGGAAAAACTGTGTCTTATGGGCAAGATCTACACTGGTGGCTACGTCAGGCAAGGAGTTGTCCTCAGAGATCTTAAATCACGCAATCAACCCTCGCCTTTTCTAAAATTCCTCTCATCCGCCTCAAAGCATTGTGCTTCCTATTTCCTGAGCTCACAGTAAGCTGTATCCTGAGCTCCCTGCTGCTGTGAGGAACATAGACCTTTACAAATCAGTCCTTGAATTACCTGTCTTTCTTTAGCAGCAGGAGGTTCAAGACTAAGCTAAGAAAGGGTACCGATATTAGCATCTGAGTTTTTTTTATAATTTTAAGACCTTTTTTTTTTTTCTTCTCAACACTATTTTTCCAGGTAGCAAAACTACAGCGGACATTAAAGAGGTATAGTCCAATCAGAAGCTGCTGCTGTTATAAATGTGAAGGGTACATTGTATGTGCATTTTTTTTCTGTCCCCTCAGAAAGATACAACCGTAAGAAATTTTGTTCAATACAAATAAAAATGAAAACGTAACATGCTCATAATTTTGCCGTCTCGGATCATAAATATTAGGCTATTATTCTCAATCAGTAATTAGTCATAATCTTGAAATCAGCTGCAAATGCAATCCTTACCTGAATTTTTAAAAATGTAAAAAAAAAGTTCAGTCTTTATGAATTTGTTTTAAATAATGGTAGGGCCAACGTCAGTAGTCATTACTTATTCAGGGTACCGTTTACTCACACAAGAAGTCCCCTTTTAGCTTAATAAAATCATTGAGCAGGTGCTGCTCTGGAAATGAGACCACTGGGTTGCTGCAAGCATAGTGCTGGTGCTTTATTGAGCAGGGTGTGATCCTCCAGGACAATTGTAGCTGCAGAGCATCATTAATAGTACCAGATATGAACAAAGAGTGATGCAGGCTTCAGATTGTCACCATCTTTGGACAACAGGGGAACAGTACGGTAACCTGTAGGTATAAGGACATTTTATTAGTGTATTAACCACAAATGCAAAGATTACGATGCGGTGTTTTTATGATCTACTATGCAAATAAGGCTTAATTTATGATTCACTAAATAACTCTTTAAAATAAACTGAAATGATACAGAAACCAAATCCCATTCCTACTGGTTTTCTCTTCTTGTATTTTTAGAATGAGAGTCAAAAAACTCCAGTTGTCTTTCAGGTTATGGTGGTTTTTAAACCTGAAGACTTTTAGCCCAGTGATATTAAAACATGGGGGAAGCATACATCCCAACACCCAAAGATGTTCTGTGCTGCATGCATTGCTCAGATGATAGCAAATTACATAGCAACTTGGGAATCAATAGTGCTAGTGCCTTAGAGAAGAATGGTGTTGCAGCAGTAACGCATCATCCACCTGAGGCAGGAAAAAGAAAAGTGTAGGGTAAGATTTTCTAAGTCTGTTAAGGGTCTCCTTTTACATCTGAGCGCTTCCTCGTATCAGAAATAAGGCATCCCTCAGAAACTATGTCTTCATCTGATTGTTGAAGCGTTTGGAGAAACTATAGTTCTCAACTTCAAACTTAATTAACTTACCTGCTCGGAAAACAAAATAATCCCCAGGCCTATATTACTTTATATGACTATAAATGCCCATTGTCATAATAATAAACAATGTCACTTTTGATTAAAACAAAGATGTTCTGTATTTTACCTATGTATATATTCATAACAGATACTCACTTAAATAACTGCAGTTAGAAGTATTTACATTCAGAACAGCAATTTTCAACATCCTTTTTTAGGTGTGCCTGGATGTGTGTGTATTCATTGGGACCCTCATTTGTTTGGGTTTGGCTTTTTCTGATTCTTTTATACGACGTGAAAGTTCACCTGGCATCTGTGGTTCAGCTTCTGGGCAGCAGATACTATGGCTGAGCCCAGGCAATTAGGCATTTGGGATCAACTTTTAGGGCACACGCACAGTACGATGTGGAAGATGGTTTATTTCTTATCCACAGATAGATACACTTCAAGGATTTTTAGACTAATTTCTAAAGACTGTGTTCTAGCCCCTGCCTACAGGATATTCTACCTGAAGGGAAGTAAAACTTCATTTTAATTGAAATTGTTCCAATTTATATAAAACCACGTGTTGATCCAGTGATAATAGCAGTAATAAATGAATTCCTGTCCCAAATTGGCATTCTGCATGGCAGACTCATTGGGACAGGGAGTGTAACCCCAGTTCCTCCTCCTCTTGCCTTTAACTGCCCAGCTAGAGAGTTATTCTCACCTTCAGCCCCTCGGAGTGCACCTATTTAATAATCACACCAAAAATCAAATACTCTTACAGGTGGGCAGCAAGCATTCTTCCCCAGTGTAATATACAACTGAGCTGGGTGGCTGCTGCTGGGGAAAGGAAAGCAGTGATGAATATATTTGAATGCTTTCAAGAAAAAATGCAGGGGAGGGTGGCAAGGGCCCAACTTTGTCCCACTGCCTGGCAAAGAAGAAAGATGTGAGCACTGCCCTCGGGGGACACCTCAGGGATATGAATCCTAAGGAAGGAAGGACAGTCCTGTAGTGCAGATTAAAGCAATCAGAGCTGTGAAGAGTAAGATGTAAATCCTAATTCGCTCTTTACCATGTTTTAGATGGTTATTTCCTAAGGAATCCAGATTGTACTGACTCCCTCTTTCCCCTTTCGCTATTTGGGGAGTTTAGGTACCTACAGCAAAGGCATGGTTCCAGACCAGGAATCCAGAGGTCTCAATGTCAAGCATTGCAATAAATTTTGAAATTATCTGTCAGTTTGTCTCTTAGAAACATTTATGCCTCTGGGCATCTTTTTTTTTAACTTAGTGTTAAGTGAGGCTTGGGGAAATTTGTTTATAACAGCTTTTGTACCCACACTCATCTCCTAGCATTTTGAATTAGTCCACTCAAAAACTTTCCTGTAGAATCTGCATGCTTTTACTTTTCCAAAATACACATCCCCTGCTTGGGCCAAAATTAATCATACAGGCACATGAAACACACTGAAAAAATATACAAAAAAAAAAAAAAAAAACGCACCATGCTTTTACTTTTCCAAAATACACATCCCCTGCTTGGGCCAAAATTAATCATACAGGCACATGAAACACACTGAAAAAATATAAAAAAAAAAAAAAAAAAGCGCACCCAAATTGATGGTTTTACGAGCATATGTAAGCTTTAGTGTCTGCTATTTACACTTGACCCAGACATCATGAGTTGGAAGTTTGTTGGTTTTTTTTCATTATCCTGAAATATATAAACGAAAGTAAAAGGTGATCAGTGTAAAAATTTATGTTGGAGAAAAGCAAGTGTGCTTTAAGACTAAGGTCTTTGTTCTTGTGTAACTCCTCAACCTCAACTAAGAACCACAAAACAGCTTTATGACTTCAGAACCTGGTAAGAAAAAAGCCATTAAATATCCTATTAAGCTTAATAAAAAAAGGCACAATGCCCAGTGCCAGCTCCGAAGGTTTGCCTTCACACCTTCATTCACTAATAAAAGTTGGTTGGTTGTTTTGTCAGAAATAGCTTTGGAAATTCAATGTAGTAAACAGCCATTTTACATAAGCGTTCCTCCTTGGCCTGCTGACTTCTGTGTCTGCTCTTTGTGTGCAGCCCATTAATCACGTAAGATTCCAGAAGCTTTACTGGTACAACAGAAGAAACACTGCCAGGAAAAATACCGTAAATATGTTGCTTAACTTATATTCTTTGTTCTCCACTCTGAAAAGTTGCAGATAGGTTACCTGAGGGTTTTTTGGAGTTTTTGTTGTTTTAATTTGGCTCGTATCGGTTTTGAGCCTGAGTAGAAAGTGCATGAAACTGCTGCCTTCCTAGCAGTTCTGACTAGTCTCTTCCTATTATAATGACTTAACGTACCACCTGAGCAGTTTCTCTCTAGAAAGGAATACTGCAATAGGAATAATTAACTGTCATTAATATTCTTTTTGATTTCTACACCGTGGATTTGCATTCAGAGACTACAATGACTTAAAAAAACCAGAGAGTGCAATTTTTACTTACGGTTGCATAATTCTCCTTTAGGAAATAAACATAGTGCTGTACTCTATCAATACTACAGTAATGATAAAAGCCAGGACTGTGGGTTTTGTTGATCTGTTATAAGTGGTTCACATAAAAATATTACCTTTTCTCAGGCTGAGCAGTGGTAAAGTGTATTGGCCAAGGAATTCATTTGCAACCAGAGATACCTCATCCTCCACACAGAAGCGTATCAATGCCAGTTCTGGAACTTGAACAGTAAATGAGAAAGTTTCATCCCATCTAGGGCTCAAAGCTAAGAAAAGGAGAAAATACACAGCATCAAAATACCGTCTCATTTATTCTACTTAATATATGAATTATTGTACCTGCTATCACTAGTCTGAACTGGCAGAGTTTCATTCGTCCTTCATAGATTTCTGTGCCTGTTTAAATAAAGGATACTCCCACTGACTGCAGTGGTATATAGGTCACATCTTTTGTATAGATTATGGAGTTCAAACTGTAAGATGGAAGCTCTCAGAGTGAAGTAAACAGAGAGCTGGGACTTGCCTATGATATACAGGCCAGCCCTTTCGAAGGATTTTTCATGTATGAGCTACATAATACAGGAAATCAAAAGCCTTAGAAAGTTGAAGTCGTCTCTTAGTTAAGAGCAAAAAGGGACAGCGATACCCAGGTTAAGACCCTCTGCTCAACTTAAATTTTCCAATAGACATACAAGTTTAATGTTTTTGCCAAAGTTTCTCCTTTTACAGTGTTGGAGATGAGGCAGGAACTAAATAAATTAAAAGGCAGTAAAATGATCGCTTGACCAAAAATACAAAAAGAGGATGTGGAACGTGAAGTGGGTGCTCTGTCTTAAGCAATGTTCATACAGAGAGAAAAATAAAATCAGGGGTTGATTTAAAACAGCAGTCATCTGCAAAAAGGAAAAAGGAGAAGTAGAAGACAGAGGCACAGAAGAAGGGAGATCACAAGGAACTTTTAGTCTAAAACATCAAGAAGATCTATATGATAAATGTAAGGGAGTGCTCAAAGACAACTACAAAGAGTACACACTTCACCTGTCAAGCAATTAAGGGACCAGTCAGTCCTACTAGAAACTTCATACAAGTTAAGTGAAGTCACAGAAATTTCTTCAGAAAAAAAATGTCCTTAAATTTAACAATTGGTGTACTGTTTTTGGCTGGAATAGGGTTGCAACCTCCCCATCCCATCCCATCCCAAGAAGCTGGGAGGAGGCACAGCTGGGACGGCTGACCTTGACTTACCAAAGGGGTACCCCAAGCCATATAACATCATGCTGGGCATAAAAAAGCTGAGGGAAAGAAGGAGGAAGGGCAGACATTCAGAATTACAGTGTCTGTCTTCCCAAGTAACCATAATGCATGATGAAGCCCTGCTCTCCTGGAAATGGCTAAACATCTGCCTGCCAATGGGAAAGCAGTGAATGAACTCTTAATTTCACTCTCATATTGACATATTGAACTGCCTCTATCATCTCAACCCAAGAGTTGCCTCACTTTTGCCCTTCCATCTCACTCCCCCAGCCCACTGGGGGGGAGTAAGTAAGTGGCTGTGTGGGGCTGAGCTGCCATCCAGGGTGCTTGAGATGAAAAAATGGTAATTCTTTATAAAAAAAATGTTGAATTGAAGAAAAATAAGACTGATGCTCACCATTGCTTTTTACAACACTAGATTTTTTCTTTGCTTGATCTTCTGGCACACCGTAAATTTCTATGTGCACTAAAGGGTCAGCTTTGTTAGTCTTCGACAGGTTACTGGGTGGTAGCTGGTGACCACTGATGAGCTGGAAAATTGCAGTTGTAATGTATTGAAATAACTGTAAGAATGAATTTTACATAGTAGCCATAGAGTAGTCATAGCAGCAAAACCTGTTGCATAAGAAACTACTATGAGAAGCATATACCATCCGTAAATATTTATAAAAATACATATTAAACAAAATTAAGAATATGTGCTTCCCATTTAATTTAATTTTTGGCTAGTTTCATAGAATTATATAATGGTTTGATTTGGAAGGAACCTTTAAAGGTCATCTAGTTCACCCCCTCCCCTGCAATGAGCGGGGACATCTTCAACTAGATCAGGTAGCTCAAAGTCCTGTCCAACCTGGCCTTGAATATTTCCAGGGATGGGGTATCTACCATCTCCCTGGGCAACCTTTCCTTGTGTTTCATCACCCTCACAGTAAAAAAGAAAATAAAATCTGATATTGTGCTTTAAATAATAATTTTCAGAATTAAGTTTTTATTCAATAACAAGTTATAAAAATTCTATTTGGTTACCACGCAAAATAATAATGTTGGAGGAATCAGTCTCATGATTTTCGCATTTGCTGACATCAAGCTCATGAATTCCTATTAAAGCTGTGTGTATTGGACCAGCACTAACAACCAGGATGACATCAGCATTGCGTTGCAGGGTATGTGGCAGACTGCCTCACCTGTGTTTCTTCTCTTTCACAGTAAAAACTCTGCATTTAGTAGGCTCCCTGATGTTTTGCTCCTTAATTTAGTTAGCTACCTGGAAATTTTACCTCAGACTGCCCTGTCATCTGGCACCCAGCCTAAGAAAGGATTTATGAAAGTCACAACTTTGTCTGCTTTCTATCTGTATTTCAGGACACCTAGGAGAGAATAACCATCTGTACAGTAATCTGCTTTTTAGAAATCAATGTATGGAATGTATCAAGAGAGACAGACAAGCCTGAAAGACTCGGTGAAAGATACAGCTTATGATCCAGATCTCAGGACTAAGCATCAAAACTCGTGATACAGATTCTTATTCCCCTGTCAACCATCAAAAGAAATCCAACCCCACAAATTCCACCTTTTGCTTAGGTATTTTCTGTAACACCCTGCTCCAAGAAAAGTTCTAGCCTGAAACATTGAAAAGCAACGGCTTAGCAAATCCTGATGCTGTCCTCTTTTTCCTAGAAAATAGCTACTACATTCACTAAAAAAAACTTTGCACGATGCAAGCACGGATGGACTACTCCCTTAGAAGCAGAGGAGCTTCTTTGACATGGATGTCACGACCAAAATTCAGCCACATTGGCCAAGTCCTGCTTCTCACTCTTACCTCATTGCTAAACCCAGGCAAAGTCTCCCACAGGGTGGGAAAAGAGCGAGCTGTTTTCAGCACACTGTGACCCAAATTCATAAATCCACTCAATTTTTGAGAGCCAAGGTGAAGCGGACATACAGAGAGAGTAGTAAAAAACATGGTGGGCTCAGAAGTTACCGTATGAAATACCTTGAATATTTGTATTTCCTCTTCAAAGGCTGTATGCTTCTTGCTGATGGGAATTGTGCCACATCAGGTTAAGAAGGTTATTGAATTCAGTAAAATTAGGTCCTGTGTGATTTTTGTGTTTACTTGAGTTCTTCTCTTCAGTTAGTCAGCATTAGGTCCTGTGTGATTTTTGTGTTTACTTAAGTTCTTCTCTTCAGTTAGTTAGTCAGTCAGCCAGAGCTGTTGATCCCTGGATGCTTTGTGTCTTTGTCCCCTAACTGTTAAGTCGTTTCTCCATTCATCAAGTTAGTAACTCATCTTTAGCAGAAACTGGTTTTCCTTTGACTCCTGTTCCTGACTCTTTTTGTCTTCAACTAGCATTTTCTGTTTTTTTGCTGATGATTCTATGAATGAGGCTCTCTGCACCCTACAGTCCCTCAGCTGGTGGGATGCCATTCCTTCTTTGTAACCTGCACTATGGTGGTGTTTGAGACAAACCAGTTGTCCTCAAACCAGGACCACTACCCAGCCTGTTGCCTCAGGCTACGTCCTCAGTCTAAAAAGCTGCCTTTCTCTTCTCTAACTTCTTCCAAATTTAGACATTTCCTTCCCATTGTCAATGATTTTGTCCACCTCCTGCATCGCAATTGGGAATTTTTCCCTCATCTTAATTAACTCCAGCTTTATACAAATAAGGGCTAAAATAACTGATGTGTATGCATGGGTGCTTGAAATCATCCAGTACTGTCTATTCATAATTGGTATGCTCACTGTTAGGACACTAAAATGTTCTTGATTAGGTGCATGCATTATGTAAGTATTTTATAATTATTATTATCTAATGTTTTATCTCCAGTATTTATTTCTCTGAAAGAAACAAAATAGCAATTATACACTAATTTTATGCTAATTAAATTGTAGTTATGCACGTAGTGTACTGTGTAATCAGAAATAGCATTTTTTCATTGGGATAAGGTAGTTTTCTAACTAATGAGCAATTATAAAACATCTACTTGACCTCAAAAGAGGAGTTTTTCTAACCCATTAGTTTTAAAAGACATGTATTTCTAACATTTTTAAGAAGTAAATCAGATTTGAATTTGAGAGAAGTAGAAATAATTCAAAGGCTTATTGCTTCGTCTCCCTTTTTGCACTTACTTATATCATTTTAGAATGATAAATAGTCCTTTATATATGCATAGGAAGACAACGAAACGTCATGAAGCTTCTTATTGTATCTTTAAATATCAATTTCTGTTTGTCAATTAGCATTAGAATAGTACAGGGCATTTTACTAGTACTTAAGGAAAATAACACCAAAAATGCACATTTTATTTCTGAGTTTTCAGAGTTTAGTCCCCACAACTGTAACCGACAAGTCCCCTTGTCAGCTCCTCTTGTGACACAATGAAAGGTATGTTTATATTTCTGTGCACAATACCATGAAAAATCATGTAATCTTACAAACTCTTGTAACTTCTGAACACCTTTGAATTTTTAGCAAACTAAAAACTAAAAACTAAAACTAGTTTTTAGTGAACTACAAATGGAAAAACACCCAAGAAGCAATAGATATTATATGAGAGTTTTAACATGTTATTAAAAAGCAATAGGAAACTTCCCCACAACCAGGAATGGGGATAAAATAAGGAAACAATAATAGATAACAAATAGGTCTGAAATACATAAAGTTTGCTTTCACATTTTATGGAACAAAGCAACAATTAACTAATCTTACCCTTATTGACAGAGACATTGGTTTACTGTATCTTCCCACATTTTGTGGGGTAAATGTTGAATCTTGATCTCTCAAGAATTCTGGTTTCAGAATCCAGCCACAACCACCATTGTCTAGGAATTTTCCATTTTGCAGTTCCATCTGCACTCCCGGTGTCTGGAAGTTTAAGGCCACTATAAAAATAAATAAATATTTATTTTAGTGAATCAGAGTTGCTACCATTTTATAAAACAACTCTCTGAAAATAATAGAAAAACAAAAGCAAAGGAGATTAACGTATGTACAACGTTCAAATCATAGGTAAAATCCTGTTATTTCTCTTAAATTCGGAAGCATTCAATAAAGACAGATTCATGTGTAAAAGAAGTAAGCTAGTTAAAACTGTAGAATGCAGAACTCATCACAAAAGTTTGTCACCCAGAAGATCAAGAAGCTTTAGTTTAGAGTTAGAATATTCAGTGCAAATACATATAAGTTTGTAGAAGTAGAAGCAATCTATAGTGTGTTCTTAAATTTACGTGAGCAAACTGTTTTCAAGCTTAATCTTCCAATAATAGCGTTTATTGTTAGTATACACCTGATAGATTTTCCTTTCCTTGGAAGCTCAAAACATTTTTGGTTTGCTGCAGCAGCAATAATAAAATAACAGACTTCTCCTCAACAGGATATTGTAATTCATGAGATAAAGCCAACATTGAAATAGACCTGTTTAATGAAATTTTCCCCTATTACAGTACATTGGAGCCTCCTGTCACTTTCAAAATAGAAAATGCACAAGTCAAATCAGTGAAGTGATAACATGACATGTGTTAAATAGAAAATGATAAAAAGTCATTTACTTGATGGTTTGGCAGGGAAAAAAATGAAGACTTTGAGCAGTACAAGTGACTCCTCATAATAATTCAGAAAGAGGACCTTTATAATGTTCCAATGAGATAATACAAATGTATTCAGCGAACGTTCAGCAGAATTCAGAAATCCTTATCTCATGTGGAAAATGCAAGATATTTGGATCTGTTTAGCTGCAAAAATTATTTGTCTCTTCACTGCTTTGATGAACCTTTTAAAAAAATCTGTAGTAAATGACACAAATAGGAACAGATCTGTAGAGTGAAGCAGCTGGTACTACAGACCTAATGTTTGCATGTTTTCGATGGGATTACTTCAGAAGAGCCCTAGTTTGGTCCCATGACCTCAATACCAATTAATGGCTGGAATACATCAAGTGCTCCCAGAGTGCATCCTCTGTTTCATCTGAAAGGAATCCCATCTGGGCTACCTTAGATTGCTCTGCAACATGAACCAACGTGCAGTAAATGGGAATGATTGGGAACCTTGCCTAAAAAACCCCCAAACAAACAAAGAACCAAAACCACCAGCAACAAAACACAACACGCGCTCCTGCTTTGAGCTAAATGCTAAGTGGATACAGGCATAGACTGTGAACCAAAACCACCAGCAACAAAACACAACATGCGCTCCTGCTTTGAGCTAAATGCTAAGTAGATACAGGCATAGACTCTGTGTCAATATGCAAAGGAACTTTAAGCTTATTTTACCTTTGACAACAAAAATTTAACTTCAAAATATTCATATGGCCCATTGCATACCATTGCCTGTTTTTATGGGGGTAATTATTCTCTTGGTATACTTTTGGCAGTAGTTCACAATTTGGATTTAATGACTCAACAGATCATCCAGAAACAGACCCAAATGTGGTGCTGTATGACCCTTCTTTCATCTCAATACTTTGATTCAAGCAGTGCAATGAACACTGCAGATCTACAATGCTGAGGACCCTTGAAGCCTAGGTCTTGGCATGATCTACAGGTTACCCGAGATCTCTCAGTATATAGGTAATTCCTAGGCCATAGTTTCAGAATAAGTGGTTTAAAAAATGTAACTGAAATTAGGCAAATCGAACAGCCATAGCGTCAAATAGCAGCTTACACATGATGAAACAAATTACATGATTGCACATAATGAGACTGTTGCTAAATTTGCCAAGCTTCATAGGCTACTAAGCAGGAAAATCTGATTTAACAACAGAAACAAGCAAAAGAGAATACTTCACATTTTAACATATTAGGAAAATTACTTTTGCGACACAAGTGAAGAGCAATGTTATTATGGGTTGATATCTTCAAATATCAACACTATATTTTTACTTAATTTAATTTTACCTTAGAATAACTTAAAAACACACTGAATGGTAGTTTTAATTTACCTACTGATTTCCCAGTATTGCAAGTTGTAATCTGATTAAGGTAAGTGAATGTGAAATTTTATATTATATTCTCTGAGATGCATACCTCTACTACAACTGTTTGCAATGTTCATTGCTGCTTGGGGCCTCCTAGGAAAATGCCTTGTGGCGTACTGTTGATGCACAGGTTTTCTTTTTAATCAGATGCAGTTATAACCCTTCCATTTCTTGAGAAATGACGAGGTTCATAAATGAAAACCTGTTTTCCATTGTCTGGCGGTGTGGTCTTAGCAATACACTTCTTGCAGGGAAGACTGAATTTTTAACCAGTGTTTCATCTTAGTTTTGCTGAATTCAAGATCAGAACTGTCAATAACATGCTTTGTACTGTGATTTTTAGGAAACAGTAGAAATATAGTGCGTGTACAAAGAGAGCTTTAAACAGCTGATATCTTGTGGAAAGAAACCTAATAGGAAACTATCACAGTGCATAATCTTAACGTATGGTTTTCATGGGAAAGTACAAGCACCTGAAGTTTAACTGTGTAAGTTTAACTGTGTAAGTTTAACTTTCTCCTCTGTCCGTCCATTAAGCCCCACAAGGCTTTTAATATTGGCATCAAAATTGAAACAGCAGAGCAAAATGTGGGCTTGGAGGACAACCTGAGCAAAGGAGTTCCTCAGTGCAGTTCCTGCATCTTAAAACAGAACCGAGTCTTCCTGGAACCATGAAACCAAACGTCCTTCAGATCAGAATATCTAATAGTCAAGTCTTCTTGCAAAGTACCAGAGCTGCCACGGCTGTCCCTGTTGGCTCTGGATGTAAACAACTTCATACAGCAAATGTAAGTTGGGAAATAGCCTATCTCCAAACAGGTGAAACTATGCATAATGCAGGGAGGAATACAAAGGGCATATTTCATCCCAAACCTCTGTATCTCAAGCAGTTAACTGAAGTCAGCCCCTCAACTAATTGCAGGACTAATCATAGTCTAAGAATTCAAATACAACATCTTCCACAAGCACTACCATTCAAGATTTTTAGACTGAAAGCAAAAGCTTTTGAAAACCAAGGTGTGCACTGGCATTCTTAGATTTCTAAGCGACTAAGATTTGAAGGCAGCTGAGGAAAACTGCATGTCTTTTGTCTGTGATGCTGCCTCTCAATTAATATTCCTATTGGGACTTTTAAATTGTCATTTTTAAATTTTTTATTCTTTGCTTCTTGGTTCTATTAGACCTTATGGATGTAATATAGCTAATATATTTTCTGCATTTAAAAGGGAAGATTTTAAAACCAATAAGCACACATTTCTCACCGATTTTCCTTAGAATTAGTTACTTAATTACCTTCATGCCATTTAAAATCCATCTCAAAATGTCTGAATTTTATGCAATCTCCAAAAATATCACATGCAAAAGCACTCAGTGCTAATGTTCCTGTCTCTGTAATGTACTTCACTGATTTGAGTCTAAAGAGATAGAACAGATAATACTTCCAACCCTTTGATTAGTCTCGTTGCCATACTCTCAGCTCTTTCCAATTGTCTATGTTCTTAAAACGGGCTGCTCACAATGAATGGAAGGCACCTTCTGTGCCTTAGAGACCCCAAAATTGAACTGAATTCCACATAGAGTGGAAAACACCACAAAAGCAGGACCATATCCTAATGACCTGGCATATTTTGCCTTTGGTTATGAGATGATTTATGTGACTGGATTTGAAGACCCTGCATTCATTTCATGTCAGCACTCCCGGCTAGGAGTTGACTGTATCTTTTTTTCTCCTATGCAGGTCACAGCTGCACCCAATCCACCACTGCCCACATTTACAGAAATATTTGCAGAAGTCCTTATGTGACTGGGTAGTCCACATTACTTTTTTCAAAGTGATCTATGTGGCTTTTAAAAAAAAAATTCATCCATAGGCTGAATAAAGGGCATGCTAAATGAGTAGGAGTTGACTCAACATGTGGATTAAAAGGGGGGATATTCAGTCATCAGATTATGTTGAAACCAACTAAAGACATCTGAAGGAAGGGTAAACTGTAACATAGAATCATAGAATAGTTTAGGTTGGACCTTAAAGATCATTTAGTTCCAAACTCCCCTGCCCTGGGCAGGGAAACCTTCCACTAGACCAGGTTGCTCAAAGCCCCATCCAGCCTGGCCTTGAACCCCTCCAGGGATGACACCTCAATAACTTCCCTAAACAACCCGTTCCAGTGCCTCACCACCCTTGTAGTGAAAAAATTCTTCCTGATATTTAATCCAAATCTATCCCTTGCCCTATCACTACATGTCTTTGTAAAAACTCCATCTTCAGCTTTCTTGTAGGTCCCTTTCAGATACTGGAAAGCTGGTATAAGGTCTCCCTGGAGCCTTATCTTTTCCAGGCTGAACCCCAGCGCTCTCAGCCTGTCTTCACAGAAAAGGTACACCATCCCTTTGACAAACTTTTGATTAAACCAATCAATATTGATTTAATATTGAAAATCAATCTAACATATGGTGGAATTTGCAAGAGGGAAATGTAGCACATACTATTGTATGCTGTAAACCTTTCTTACCAACAGCAGATACAAGGAAGATGGTCAGAACATGTGACCTGGGAAAATGGTGGAACACAATGGTTTTTAAACACCTTTTTCATCTGGGTCTATCTGAGAAATTAGAAAGACTTCCACGGTAATTAAAACTCTCTAACAAATTACAGCAGCCTCCTCAGACTGTTCTGAGCCTGAGCATTATTTGCTATTCTGATCTTGTCACTCTGATCCCCACTGCCACCTCTGGGTGCTTGTAAACTCAGGCTTGTAGACATACTTTCCAAAGTCAGTCTAAGTGTCCTCAACATCCCTTTTGCCCTGGGCTTTATGAGTTTTTTAAATCTTTATGCAGCTTAACCCTCTTGCCAAGCCAGTGAAAAGGTGAGATCCTACCCAAACTTTATGTAAAAGGACATGTTTACCAGAAAAAAGAAAAAAGGTATAGAGTGATTGGTTCCCTTATAACACATAGCAGATTTAACTGGTTAGTATAAATTTTGGCATACAAACTTTCTCTATTTTTTTCTGACCAAAAATTTTGGTCAAATTATGTATTTTTTTCTTCTCCTTGCAGAATAAAATGGGCTTTAGCTATTCAGACTCCAAAGTTTATTAAGCTTAATTATAATTTCTGGCTTTGCTTGTCACTGACGCATTCTGAAATGGATGATCTTATTCTACAGAAACTTCATTTCTGAATGACTTACAACATGAGGTATTCTGTTCTAATTAGAGGGACTACTCTTCTGAGAACTGAGTAAGATCCGTAACTGTGTGACACACCACGCTCAACACGTGCAATCAGTCTATCTTTATTGTTTTGGGGCCAATTCAATACTGTTTCACTAAAGACACCGTCATTAGAAATGTTAAGAATTCAGTCATCCTAATGTTCACAGTTTCTGACATTGTTTCTACTCAATTAAAAATAGCTCTGCTGGAAAAAAAGGTGTCAGGTGACTAAATATCATTCATTGTCCAAGTCTATCTGCAACTGGTTTCAATTAGGGATCCTCTTTTGTGATGTTCTCATGGGAACAGTACCTAAAGCATTTCTGATAAACTGACAAATCTAAAATCTAAATTGATTTTTTGCTGTTTAATTAATGTGTCAGTCTGAAAGTTACACTTCCATGGAAGTCTGAAGATTTTTTGGTTGTCATTTCACTTACTTCACACCTGAAACATACTTTTCCAAAGTAATGTTTAAAATTTGCCTTGTGCTTCTTGGAAGAACAGTCTATATTATCAACTTCCCTTTCCTGTTTTAGTCTGGGTCTCTAACACAGGGTTTAGAATAAGGTCAGCAAGCTGTTTAGAGACAATTATGTCCCTGCAGTTTTTACTGTCATTCTTTTAAATTAACTAGGTTTCAGGTAAATTATTTAACATTCTATTAGTTTTCTGCAGTTGTGGATTTAGTGAAGGTAGCTGGGAAAATTATTTTCATTACTACTGTCAACAAAATGCTGACAAAATAAAATTTCTGTGTTTCTTTGCTTTTAAGTGAAGTTCCAGTATCTATTATGCACACACACAAAAAAAACCAACCAACCAAAAAAAAACCAGAACAAAACAAAAAAACCCCACACCCAAACAAAGAAAGAACACAAACCACCCCCCAAAAACCCCTGCCTAAAAAGACACAAGCTCCAGAGTCCAGAGTAAACCAAGAGCTTTGTCATAAACCTGGCAGTTAGAGACCTTCCTGCAAGAGAAACATGAAACCTTTATTCAAAACACCTCCCAGCCCTTGGAGCCCTTCCAAAGGGAAGGTGAGTGCATTTAGGTAGCTTAATATATCAGGGTGATATTGTCCCACCTAGCTTGTAGATGTCCAGACATGAGTTAGCTGCCTCACTACAGCTGGCGAGGAACAATTTTATGAAGTTTAAGGGACAACTTAACCAAAAATGGATCCATACTTTAAGTGTGAGGTTAATCATAACCCTGGAGTCTGCAATTCTAACAGCTGCCCCACTGGGGTGGGGACTTCTGGGAGCAAACAGTAAGAGGTGAAGCAACACTTTTTTTGGGTTCCATAAATCGCAATGACCTATTACAGCTCTGGATTTTTTTCCAACTACAAGACTTTGTTAATAATAAACACGCTGCTTTCTTTGGCCTCTTAGTATTATCTTTACACAACACACTATTCAATAGTATATAGTAAGATTTACGTCAGTTGTACAAGATCTAGTTTTCACTTCCTAAACACGAATTTTTGGACTGTTAAAACCATATTAGGAAGAAAATAATAATATAGGTATTGACATCTCATGCCCCCCTTTAGGCAAGCCAGGAACAGATCTGCGATGAGTGTCCTTGAAACCTCATTTGGGAGGGAGTGGGCAACCAAGTGATGCTTTTCTATGCCTTCTCATTTCATTCTTCCAGGACATTGCTTGGCTTGGGAGCTAGCAGGTAACCTTTCATGTCTTTCTTACAGCACATTCTCCATGAGTCAGTTGTGGGATAAGCCCAAACAAAGAATGAGCTCCAGGCTGGAAGGACAGCTGTACAGAACAGCCTGGGTGTGTTTTTGCCATGAGGTGTATGACGTGTCAGATTCACCCCTTCCTTTAAGCAGAAGAGGTATTTTAAGATAGCTGAAGCTCTGTTTAATGGCTGAAGACTAACTATTAGGCTTTTAGATGCAGAATGAACAAAGATGAAATGCTATGATGTATCTGTCTTTCCCATGTCATAAGCAATGTTTAGAGTTCAGTCATCAGCAAGATTTTAAGGAACCCAATACTGGACTAAGAGTGCTCACTTAGTATCTTACTGCAATGACACATACTGCAAAGAGGTTTGAGCTATTTTAACAGCCTAACCAGACATAAAAATAAAAACACTAAAGCATGTCATTTCACAAATTTCACCAGAAGTTCAAGCAACAACAATTCAAAGCTATAATGTAATGAATACTCAATTTGTTTTGAGATGTTGCATTAACTGCTGAAAAAAAAAAAGGTCATAGAAACTGCTTGCTTTAAACTTTTGCTGTGTTATAAAAAAAGCCCAGTAAAAATAATATCCAAGAGTATAAAATTATTATGCTGAAAAACTAATTAAATCTATGAGAAAAAGTAGCATTCCACCAACTTTTATTAGAAGAGCCTGTGTTTTTCCTTAAATTCAATTTCTTTATCTCATAAATTCCTTTACTAAATTTGACACACCATCACATATTCTAAAATGTAGAGTGTTTAGTAAGATTGCAAGAATATCTAAACTTCCCCTGGTCAAACAGAATCTGTTTATTTAGAAAAAAAAAAAAACAAAACACCAAAAAACCAATCAGTCCTGCGGTCTCTAGTTTTGCCATTTGTCCAGCAAGAAAGGAAAATACGGTTTCACAGAAAACATACCCCTGAGAATCCCAGAGTAAATTAGTGATCCTGTGCCCTCTGTTTAATTCATGGGGTTTTCCAAACTCTGCCTCTGTTTTCGCTCAAGTAAGGTCAGACTGACAGTCACTTTATATTACACAGGTGAGGCATACCAAGAACTACATTAGTGGGTTTCTTTTCCTCTTCAGAGGATAAAAGCAGAACTCATTAGTGAATTCTTTATTCCCCACTTTTTAATGCATTATTTTTGTCGTATTATTGCACGCAAGATTTAGCCACAAAACAGGTGTGACAAAATTGCCAAGCTGCGTTTTGATCTCACAGACCAAAACAAAACTTACGATGAGAATCATCATACAAGTAGTGGGACCTTCACAGTAGCATATAAATTTTTCTGAGTGCTCCAGAAAACTTATGGTCTATATGGCCTCTTCAAAAATAAAATTCTATACCTGCCATACCAGGGCTTTGTCACATAACTTATGATACGTTTTGGTCACTCCTGCAGACTGTTTTGATACATGGACAATATTTTCTAGTGCATGCAAAGGATGTATTTGAAAGGATATTTAAGTCTCTCTATTTTTATTTTCGCTGAGGTTTCCTTTTGGTTCATTTTTTTTATTTTTTCCTCTCTGTTTTTCTCAGCCAATATAATACAATTTATATCTGTTTATCTAAATAACTGTCATGAATTTTCTTCCTCTGCATAAATCTTTACTTTCCATTTTATTTACTAAATAAAAAGGGGATATGGATATGCCAAACCAGTTCTTTCCAGTGCTACACTGCAGTTGTATGCGGGAGGCATACTAATTTTCCCAGACTATAAAAAGTTATTGAAGGTATTTTTCTCCATAAGACCTCTTTGTTCACAAAACCTACCCTGTTCTTATGAGTCTCAATTTTCAGCGAACGGACACCGAGTGCACAGTGATATCCAAAAGCGATTTTGTGGAAACTGTACTTTTTACTGTGGTTTTTAACTTGCCTTCCTCTGGAAATTAGGTTTACACAATTACATAATTCTTGTCCTCAGCCTCAACAAATCTTGAGCCTGTTGGACCATTTCATCCTGCTTTAGCGGAGCGCCAGGCTGCTCTGAGTTAATATGTTCCAACCAATTTAGAGAAAATTGCTGGCAAGGTACAGAAGAGAACACTGGTTTGGGCCTATCACTCAGAAAAGTGAAGGAAGAACTCAGCTCTCAGCATTTACATGATGTAGAGACCTGGCATGCAGTACTATATGTAGGTTTGAACAAAACCTAATATATTTAATTTGAGCAGTCAGAGCAGTTATGGATGTTAGAGGAACTTAAAGTGAGAAGAGTAAGCTAGCACATGTGGGGGGAGGGTTAGAGACACTGAGGAACAGGAATAGGGGACATAAGAGGAATCTGAGAGTCCCATGAACAGTTTTAGGCAAAGAGTAGAAGTGATCTGGAGGGATTACTTCTGTGCATAGAATGCAGAGACCAATGGTCAGGAGACAGGGAAGGTATGTGGGTGATATGGCCACAGGACAGACACAAAAATTTAACAATCTGTGTTAAATAAGTGGAAGGACATCAGCAGAAGATTCAGTGAGTGGAACTTTGGGAGTTGCATTGTGAAGTACAGTCATATTTCTGCCAAAGAGTTATCTGAAACAGATTAGGGAATCAAGAATAGATCTGGCATAGCTTGGAAATAATATATGTGGAGAATTGCTTGTAATCAGCTTATTCCCATGAGAAAAATGTTTCTTCAAATGAAGATGCAAATGATGTGACCGAGAGGGCAGATCTAACCACTTCCTGCATATTTTTAATTCTTCCAGGAAGGGGCTCAAAGCCCCTATATAGAAAAAATCATATGTTTTGTATACTAATGTTTAGGATGACTTTTCATTAAAGTATACTCTGAGTCAACAATCAATGTAGTCATTTTGAAAGACTTCAGTCTCTTTGAGATCTAACAAATGGCTATTCTTTGCAGAGATCAGCGTGGAATTTTACAGGCTAGAGAGAAAAGTAGTAAACTGCAGTATGATAAGCCTGAGATTAGTTCAATTTTAAATTAAGGACCTCTGTCTGGCACTTCCTCTGAGCATGAAATAAACTTACTGGTTTTTAATAGCAGTGTAGATAGTATACAGACAGTGCACCACCCCAGATAAATAAGCCAGCAACAGTGGGATGGGGCCTCAACCACCTCCCTGGGCAGCCCATTCCAATGCCTGAGAACCCTTTCAGGGAAAAAATTTTTCCTAATATCCAGCCTGAACCTCCCCTGGCGCAACTTGAGGCCATTTCCTCTAGTCCTGTTGCCTGTGACTTGGGAGAAGAGACCGACCCCCACCTCTCTACACCCTCCTTTCAGGGAGTTGTAGAGAGCAATAAGGTCTCCCCTCAGCCTCCTCTTCTCCAGGCTGAATAACCCCAGCTCCCTGAGCTTCTCCTCATAAGACTTATTCTCCAGACCCCTCATCATCTTTGTTGCCCTTCTCTGGACCCGCTCCAGCACCTCTATGTCTTTTTTATGGTAGGGGGCCCAAAACTGGACACAGTAATCATGCTAAGTGAGAATCAACCACAACGATAGAATATAATCAAACCAATTTCAAATGGTGTGGTAATGGTGAGATACTTCCAACAATAGCCTAGCCCAAGTCCAAATCTGTACTACAAATAAACATTTATGATGACACAGACACAAACAGAATTTATACTAACTAGTAATTTTTTTTTTTACTCCTACTGTAGTTGTAAAGCAATGCCTCAATACGACATTGAGGATGAGAAGCACAATTTGCAACAATGTGAGAATTGGAGGAAGGGGCTGAGCACATTTCAGTTCCATCCCTGAACAGCCAGCACTGAGAGGCCTAATTCACACAATCTCCCTTGACATTATTTACCCAATTAACTCAACAAGCGTGGCCCTGACAGCATGGCCTAGCTCAGGGTGGGGACAGCAAATGGTAAGAACTTAGGCTTGGGGATGTCCTCCACTGCTTGTGGCAGGGCTACAGGCAGAGGTGTGGCAATCCCAGGAGGAGCATCGTGCCTCAGCTTCACTAAGCTCTATAACTGTAGGAGAGTGTCCAGGCATACACTAGGAAGTTAAACAATAGGTAATATTCATGGGCATAATCGATTGGAAATAGCACACTGTTAAAACCAGTTCTGAGAGAATAACTTAAAACGGAAGATGTTTTGGGAGCCGAAAGAAGACACGAGTGAAAAGGAAGCCTGGAGCAAGGATGCACATAAACTCCAGGGTCCTACAGGCAAAGTGAAATCTGTGCCCGTCTCCCTACGAGTGCGTGTTGTCATATAACAAGGCCAGACCATACATTTCACTAACCATACATTTGCCTTGGGCAAACTGCCCTGCTCACCCCACAGTCTCCCTCAGGTGGCCCTGGTAGAGAATCAGAATAAAAGACAGAATATATACAGATGCAAAGAAAATTGTCCTTTACTTTACCTGAGGCTGAAGAAGGTATAACAGGCTGAACCTAGAAAAATATACCGTAACTGAGAATCTTTTAAAGTGAAGAACAAAAAATGTGAAGGCAAGATGGCCTTTTAATGGCCTCTAAGGCCATTAATGTGAAGGCTCTAATGGCCCATTAAAAAGGGGAAAGTGCTTACAGGTGAGAGGTTTTTCAAAGCCTGCTGAGTAGAAGAGTCATGCATATTTTTAACACTTTCACATTAAAAACTAACTTGAAATGAAGAGAAATAGAACTTATTTCACTGCTCAGGAACAAATATACTTTGTACTGGAAATTAAGATACTAAACTTACTTTTCATCTATCCAGTCACTAGAAACTCCCAGCAGCTCCCAGCTGGGTAGAGTCTGCTGAGCAGGAGCATTTGAGTGCTTCTTTGCAGCAGCATACCATAATCTGGGAATTCTTGGCACCAATAGTAATTGAGGTACTCACATCTCCTGCACCTGTGCCACCTCAGCCACACAAAACCATTGAAACCCCACAGATCCTTCAGATGAGTCTTCATTG
Organism: Calidris pugnax; assembly: GCF_001431845.1. Taxonomy (NCBI): domain Eukaryota; kingdom Metazoa; phylum Chordata; class Aves; order Charadriiformes; family Scolopacidae; genus Calidris; species Calidris pugnax. Next base: position 1,422,770 of record NW_015090800.1, on the reverse strand, counting down.
CTGTGTAAACATTCCTAAATCACACATATATATCTTTCCATCACCTCCTCTAATTCAATGTTATAGGGCAAACTTAGGAAAAAGTAAATGCAATTGCAATCCAACAATTCCCACCTTCAGGCAGCTACTTCAATTCCCATGCTAACTACAAAGTAGTTATAAAGAGTGTTACACCTCAGCTGAAAAATATGGGGTTTTTTCTTAAAAAAAGTGAAATAATAAAAAAGGGGGAAAAGGAAAGCAAAAAAGAAGGGAAAAAAAAAAAGAGAAGGAAAAAAAAAAGAAGAATAAGAAGTTACCATTCCCATTTTTTCTTATAAACATGCTGTATTTATACCTTAGCCACAGCTGAGAAATAAACATGGAGGTTGTGGAATTCAATTAATACAGCATGCAAAAGAAAGTAATTTTCATTTTCTTGAAAGGTGTATTGCAAATTTTTTTTTTGTCAGTACAATGCTTAATGCAAAGTATGCTCACTTTTACCTCAAAACCTAAGGTAACATAATAATTTTGGTCTGAATAGAAAGGCAGCAAAATATAAATTATCATTTAAACTCTCCCTACAGACACATACATATAAATATGATGGAATTATTAACAAAAAAGGTGATAATATATGAAGAAAGCCAAGAAATTTCTGCTTTAGTTATTAAAAGTTGTTTATATATGTGCTTTTGCTAAACTGTTCCATGAGATAAAATCATGCTTTGTTTAGTCTTAGGGATAAGAGGAATAGAAAATAAGGTTCAAAACTTGAAAATTTTGTATTGTTCTTACTAGTGTTTTTCTTACTATCAAATAGGAAAAAAAAATAGTAGTTCAAAGGAATTAATGAATTATACATGGGATACTTGGGATAAGATATAGCTATTTAACAGAAAGTGATGGTTATAATTAATTAGGTCCTAATTGTAGCTAATTACAAAGGTGAATATACAAAAATATTTCCCTTAGTTATATTCTGGTTTCCAGGGTGTAAAATTGCTGGGCTAAGTATACTGAAGGAGAAAGATAACACAAAATGAAAGTGATGCCACTGAGGGAATATAGGTGACTTATATGACACAAAATCGACTATAGGAAGGAATATGCAAAGCCTGGAATGCAACAGTCTCTGCAAACATACCCATTTGACACCCCACATTCCAGAACTCTTGAGGATTATAATTTGAAGAGGTTGTCCTTGTTCCTTTGGGGTAGATTCTTGTAAGGAATCTTGAAGTATGAGATATAAAATCTTTAGCTGAAAAACAGAATGATACAACTTTGGTAAGATAAACTATTAATAAAGAGATCTTATTTGAATAAATAGAATAATGAATAATAATAAAATATTATCATCTGATCCAGGAATTATGTTTTTTTAACATGATCAGTATATCATATCAATGTATTTATATATTAGGACATTTCTATGCATGTTAACATTAGTATATGGGCTGCTCTGAGATATGGCTGAAATCCTATTTTAAAACTTGAACATGTAGTAGTATTTCTGTCTATAGTGCAGGCTTTTGTTAAAGCTTCAGTAACCAAGAATCATTCCTTCAAGGAAATACTCGGTTTCATGACCTCTTTGTTAGGTAAGTATAGGATTTTTATACTAATGCCCACTCTGTTCTCATGGAAAATTGGAAAGACACAAAACAAGAAATTGATCAAAACACCCACTCATTCTTCTATAGTTCAATAGGAAAAAAAATCATCCCAAGATGACCTTAGCTTGATTGTTGTTTTGAAGTTTAAATAAAATGACTGAAGAATCTCAAGACGAGCGAATGGCACATTTCTAAAAGACATTTAATTGGTTCTTTTATAAACTTTAGAAGATGTTAACTATTCAAGTGAGTTGATTTTCTTCCTTCCAGCAGTGTTCCTTCCCACAAAGGCATAAACTAAACAGATCTGGAAAACTTCAAATGACTTCTATCTACACTATTCCTGT